>NC_079200.1:54216508-54460232 GCF_029499605.1 Hyla sarda
GACAATCTGGGCCCCAATCACTAATGGCCGAGGGATCCTTACCAGCCATCATTATTATAATACAATACAGCTGGCTTAGGATAACACTTTTTAGCTATGGGTCCTTAGGTACTACCGTGTATCTCAAATGGCCAATCTAACATACAGACCCATGGAGAGGGATGGCTCTACCTCAAGGTGTCATCATTCCCTACCCTTTCAAAATGAGCTATGTGGACTTCTGTTGGACTTTTCTACAGGGTCAACTTTGTGTAAAAAGAAACATGAAGCAATCCTATGAAAATCCGAATAGCTTTTCTCTGCCAAATAAAGATGCCAAGTTCAGCCAGCTCACCGCTCCATGGTTTTCTACTCCCCGGCACTGCTGTCCTGCCTGGGTTCACAGTTAGTGCCTCTACCACCATCTTTTCTCTCCCCTTGGACTTAGTCGTAGTGTTTAATGCTGGTCTGGTATCCAGTCTGGGCTTCTCACATGCTTATGCGCTGGCTCCTAAATTTCTAAAAGGGTTTGTATGCATCAAAGTTTCTTATGTCCAGCCAATATTTTTCCCACATTTATTTTTCCCAAGTGCCTGAGTAAAAAGGGGGATCTGGTCTCAAAATTCTGATGGTGTTTATTGTTCCTGGTACACTTAAAGGGGTACTCCGGTGAAAACCTTTCTTCTTTTAAATCAACTGGTGGCAGAAAGTTAAACAGATTTGTAAATTACTTCTATTAAAAAATATTAATCCTTCCTGTACTTATTAGGTGCTGAATACTACAGAGGAAATTCTTTTCTTTGTGGAATTCTCTCTGATGACATCACGAGCACAGTGTTTTTTTCTGACGTCATTATAATAATAATAACTCTTTATTTATTGTTGTCCTTAGTGGGATTTGAACCCAAGGCCCCAGCACTGCAAGGCAGCAGTGCTAACCACTGAGCCACCATGCTGCCCTTAGCATACATCTGCTATGGTTGCTAAAATGGACAGAGATGTCAGCAGAGAGCACTGTGGTCATGATGTCATCAGTGTTCCAAAAAGAAAGGAATTTCCTCTGTAGCATTCAGTAGCTAATAAGTACTGGAAGGATTAAGATTTTTTGATAGAAGCAATTTACAAATATGTTTAACTTTCTGTCACCAGTTGATTTAAAAGAAAAAAGGTTTTCACCGGAGTACCCCTTTAACATCAACCAGGCTTATTAACGTTCTTCCATCTGATTCCTGCCCTGATCTTCTGCCTAGATGATGTTGTGTAAAAACTCTACCTGTCTGATTTCACCTACTGCTTTGGTACCACAAATAGGAGTCTTTCATCCACCTATGCAACAACTTTTGCTATCAATAAGGCTACTTCGGGGAGAAGCATATGCAAGGGTATGGTTATACAGCTTTTCCCACCTCCTTGGGCTCCTCTTGTGTGCCCTTAGGATGTATGGTGAATTAGTGTGGGAGAGCCGCTTGGAACTGTAAGCGCATCCTTTAGACCAAAAGCAGCTCTATGCCTTCAGCCACTAGAGGTCTGGAGTGTCTCTACAGGATGCACAAGCGTAGGATGACACCACTCACCCTATACATGAGCGTATGGGTGTGGGGATCCAAGGTTAGTTTTTTATGTTTTTTTGTTTTTTAGTTTAAATCTTGGAAACCTATCTACAGTGCAAACCTATCTACTGGTGGCCTATCTACAGAGGGAAACTATCTTCTGTGAGACCTACATACAGGTGGGAACTTCCTAATGGGGGCTTATCTAAAGGGGAAAACTATGCAGGACACCAACAGGGGCATTATTACTGTTTGGGGAACTATAAATATGGGAAAGGTTAAGAGGTTGCTGGAAAAGTGCATTGCCTTAAAACTGTTTGTCTGGCAGATGAGTTGTGGCTGGTGGTCTGGGCTGGATGAATACGCAAAAGGGAAAGGGACAAACTACAATCAGAGAAGATGTCACATCTGACACAGCATGTAATTGCACTGTAATCATTTATATAGTGCTTAGAAGAGCTGGTTTCTACCATGGTATAGGGGAAGGGATATTGGTCTGTGTATAGTTTTTTTTAAATTTTATTTAAAGGGGTACTCCACTGGCCAGCCTTCCGGCTGTGTTCGGAACATTTAGTTCCAAACGCTGTGCTCGCCCTGCGGGCGTCAGCCATGCCCCATCGTGCCATCAGGCCACACCCCTCAATGCAAGTCTATGGGAGGGGGCGTGATGGTCGCCATGCCCTCTCCTATAGACTTACATTGAGGGGACATGGTCTTATTTCACGAGAGGGCATGGCCAACCCCCTCAGCGCAAGCACAGCGTTCAGAACTAAATGTTCCAAACACAGCCAGAAGGCTGGCCAGTGGAGTACCCCTTTCAAAAAAGAATGGTGACAATATAGGGTCATGATGTGGCAGAATTATTATTTTTCTAACACACACACGACAAAATCCTGCGTATGCCTGACTTAGGGGGTAGTTATTTGGGGATTTACTGTAGGAGAATCCACACCTTTTTTTTCGGTTAATGGTAAACTACCAATCCCTAATTATAGCCTTATAGCCTTATTTTTATTGGGGTGATTTTTGGCAGAACAAGCCACCAATCACCCACCAAAAAAAACTAATACAGAAACAATGGAGCAATTATTCATGATACTCAAACTTTCTGTTCAGCTCTATAAACCAGCACTGTAAGGCTATGTTCACACGGTGGAATGTCCACACAGAAAATTTCTGTACAGACAGTCCACTGACAGCTGAGCGCCCCAAAACATACCAACGCTATGACCGCTCGGAAATGTGCCATATTATAGACAGCAATGCATTTCCTTGCAGAATACACAGAAAGCATAGACATGTCTATTCTTTCTGCTGACGCCGGAATTTAAATTTCCACGGCAGAAACATCTGGCACGGAAACTTTGCTGTGTGAACAGTGCAGCAAAATCCCTTTGAAATCAATGTGACTCTGCTGCAGCGGAATGTCCGTGTGGAATTCTTCTGAGAAATTCCGCATGGAAATTCCGCCGTGTGACCATGGCCTAGTAACATGTGAAAGGGCCATTGGATTCCATTTCTGCTCACATCAAATCTGTTTGCAACCGAGAGGGTCCACATCACCTCCAGATGTCCTTGGTTCACAAGGCATGGGACAAGTAGGCCTTTCCTATGGGACTACACCAAAAAAAGAGCCTAGTATATATTTTGATCTCCCTCTTTCCTTTGCAACCAGATACGTATATTCCTAATCCTAATGCAAAACATGGAATGTGTTGGTGCTGTATAAAGAATATTATCATTACTATTCATAACTTAAAAGTTCATGTGAAACGAAGAGTCTCAACCATTCATTGAGGCCATTCCCGAAACATAATATGGTCCCCTGGGGTATAGTATATGAACATTTCCAGTATCAGTTACACTTATCACATTTGCTTTTTTGTCTTTTATATTTAAGATAAATATTTTTTTTTTTTTAAAGCTCTTTACTAAACTAAATGTACTTAACTCACCAGACTATATGAGGATTTATACTGCTATAAATCCTCTATATGTCAACCTAAGTATCCTTTTATTTTACTGAGGGCTGTAAAATACGTATTAGATGCAAAGTTTACATTACAGGAGAGTTAATTGGGTCCTAGTACAACAACAGATTGCCATTTGGACCACTTTATGCTGCTTAAATATTATTACTGCTATCACCAGTATTGTACCCTGCTCTACATCACTTGACATGGAGTTGTTCTTATAACATGGGAAGAACTATGGACTTTAATGTAAGCCAATAATGACCACCCGAAAATAGCTAAAGTACTTAATCTTAATATCCTATCAGTAGAAGTATAATAAAACAAATATATCAATTCTCTACCTTGGTCCTCATGTACCTAATATATATAGTATATCATGTCTTGCATTCAGATTGTTGAGTTTAAAAAATTTAAAATCATCATAAAATTATACAAATCTGTAAATGACTTCTATGTGTGCTTCAGAGGAAGTTATGCAGTTCTTTCCAGGAGCTGTCTAGAGCTGGAGCAAATCCCCATAGCAAACTTCTATGGGGTTTGTATAGTTCCTGACCAGGGCTGCCATCAGAAATTTTGGGGACCCTTGCACGGCTTGTAGTCTGCAGTATATAGTATAGTCTGTAGTATAGTCTTGTAGTCTGTAGTATATTTTCCCCATAGTGACCACTTTTGTATAATATCCCCCTCACATTGCCCCCCCCCCCCCCCCCCCCCCATCGTATATTATGTCCCTCACAGCAGCTGCTGTCGCTCCTCTTCTCTCTGCTGCCGGCGCATATTGAATGCTGCGTGCATATTGAAGGCACACACAGTGCTGCCGGGCAGGAGCAGCGATGAATGAAGCGCTGTGTGAACTGCACTTTTTCTTTTTAAAACGGCGAGCAGGCGGGAAGGGGGGGGGGGGTGACAGACCAGCCTGGCAGGAGGAGAGATTTCTTTCAGGGGATGGAGCTGCACCCCAATATAGAGGGATGCAGCCTATGCCTGGTGCCAGGGGTGGACACAGACAGCAGAGGGCCCCTGTGCAGAGAATGTGCCTGGGCCCCACTCCCCCCCCCCCCCCCCCCAAAAAAAAAGTACTACGCCATAAAATTGCACTGCAACTTACATTAATCTGCATTAGGTAAGCAGCAGTTCCCCCAGCAGTTATATTTAGTGGGTACAGTGTGGGGCAGTATTATATTCAGGGTACAGTATGTGGCAGGATTATATTCAGGGTACAATATGTGGCAGGATTATATTTAGTGGGAACAGTGTGGGGCAGTATTCAGGGTACAGTATGTGGCAGGATTATATTCAGGGTACAATATGTGGCAGGATTATATTCAGTGCGTACAGTGTGTGGCAGTATCATATTCAGGGTACATTGTGTGGCAGTATTATATTCAGGGTACAGTGTATAGCAGTATTATATTCAGGGTACAGTGTACAGCAGTATTATATTCAGGGTACAGTGTGTGGCAGTATTATATTCAGGGTACAGTGTACAGCAGTATTATATTCAGGGTACAGTGTGTGGCAGTAATATATTAAGGGTACAGTGTACAGCAGTATTATATTCAGTGGGTACAGTGTGGGGCAGTATTATATTCAGGGTACAGTGTGGGGCAGTATTTTATTTAGGATACACTTTGTGGCAAGGTTATAATGATTCCTATCTTCATGCAGAGGATGAGGATCTGCTGACAAAGTGACGAGCCAATGATGTCTGGATGTCAGACTCTGCAGAGAAGATGGAGCTGGAGGAAGACCTGGTCTCTGGACCAGATGAAGAAGAAAAGAAAAGATAACAGAGAAGATATCACTCAAGTCAGAAGACGTCACTCAGGCCACTGATATCATTGCGTATTCTCCTGACTGACCCATCAGAGCTGTAGTCACTTAAAGTTCTGCAGTGATGATGGGTAAAACTGTGTCCAATCTGTGTCTCTCCAGCTGTTACAAAACTACAACTCCAATTGCCAGAGGCTCTCCAGAAATGATGGGAGTTTTAGATTTCCAACAGCTGGAGAACCACTTCAACCGAGGTGATCGGTGGGGGTCTCAGCAGCTGGTCCCCCACCAAAAAAAATGGGCTACTTATTGTAAAATGCCCGGCCTGGTTTCTAGCTGCGCCCCTGCTTGCTGATACAGGATAACAGATGAGAAACAATACACCTTTGCTACAACAGAACCACAATATTGCTCAGGTACAGGTGAGTGGGTGGAACAGTCTTAAATAGGTAATACCAGACAGGGACAGGTGGAGGACACACCTTTGATAGTCCACACACTAAGGTTGTTTATTGCATGTTTATTGTTGAGTTATTTATATGTGTTGTGACGACCCGTCTTGGGGATTAGCTCTGGGATCGCCCTGGACTATGCCACAGGATGCGTTTCTTCTCAATAAACCAGCAAACAAACGTTTATAATGCAAATCTGGCACCTTGCCAGTTTTATTAGACAGGTTGCAGGGAAAAAAAAATAACAAAAAGCAGGAACAAAACAAAATCCTAGACCGTCTGGTCACTGACTAAACAGATCAGCTTGTCCTGACTAACAACCGCTGAGCTTCCCTCAGCCGGTTAAACATATGTCCCCTGCAACCTTCTACTCACAATTCATGTCACTCTTTGAGCCACTCATAGCTCGGGCTGTGTACTCCTCAGCAGGCTCTGTCTCTACCCTACAGCCCACTTGCTGTCTCCTAGGAAGAGCCCAGATTAGACTGACTCTCCATCTTATATACACACCTCCCTTCCCTCCTGGGAACATCCAGAGACAATCCAAGGTTAGTCACATCATACACATCCCATGTTAGTTTTGTTAGTGATTACTGAAATGTCTCTCCATGCTAGTAGTGTATAGCATAATTTCAGATAAAGTGCCATCTAAATATATCTGGAGGAATTATTGTCTTTTGTAGTCCACATACATACATCCTCTCCAAAGTATGATTATGGATTGATGTGTGCTATGTTGGGAATGGGCTTTTAATCCTTTGTACTTTGCCCAATTCCGTGCTAATATTCATATTTGTTATGCATTCCCGTACTTATTGAACGTATCATATTTATATATTGCACAATATTTTATTGTACTGCAGTTATGTAAACGGTTGGCACACAATTACTATATTCACGTTTTATGTTAGTATTGCTGTTACGCCGAGCGCTCCGGGTCCCCGCTCCTCCCCGGAGCGCTCGCTTCACTCCCTCCGCTGCAGCGCTCCGGTCACGTCCTCTGACCCGGGGCGCTGCGATCCTGCTGCCAGCCGGGATGCGATTCGCGATGCGGGTAGCGCCCGCTCGCGATGCGCACCCCGGCTCCCCTACCTGACTCGCTCCCCGTCTGTTCTGTCCCGGCGCGCGCGGCCCCGCTCCCTAGGGCGCGCGCGCGCCGGGTCTCTGCGATTTAAAGGGCCACTGCGCCGCTGATTGGCGCAGTGGTTCCAATTAGGGTTTTCACCTGTGCACTTCCCTATATATCCTCACTTCCCTTGCACTCCCTTGCCGGATCTTGTTGCCTTAGTGCCAGTGAAAGCGTTCCTTGTGTGTTCCTTGCCTGTGTTTCCAGACCTTCTGCCGTTGCCCCTGACTACGATCCTTGCTGCCTGCCCCGACCTTCTGCTACGTCCGACCTTGCTTCTGCCTACTCCCTTGTACCGCGCCTATCTTCAGCAGCCAGAGAGGTGAGCCGTTGCTAGTGGATACGACCTGGTCACTACCGCCGCAGCAAGACCATCCCGCTTTGCGGCGGGCTCTGGTGAAAACCAGTAGTGGCTTAGAACCGGTCCACTAGCACGGTCCACGCCAATCCCTCTCTGGCACAGAGGGTCCACTACCTGCCAGCCGGCATCGTGACAGTAGATCCGGCCATGGATCCCGCTGAAGTTCCTCTGCCAGTTGTCGCTGACCTCACCACGGTGGTCGCCCAGCAGTCACAACAGATAGCGCAACAAGGCCAACAGCTGTCTCAACTGACCGTTATGCTACAACAGTTGCTACCACAGCTTCAGCAGTCATCTCCTCCGCCAGCTCCTGCACCTCCTCCGCAGCGAGTGGCCGCTCCTGGGATACGCTTATCCTTGCCAGATAAATTTGATGGGGACTCTAAGTTTTGCCGTGGCTTTCTCTCCCAATGTTCCCTGCATCTGGAGATGATGTCGGACCTGTTTCCCACTGAAAGGTCTAAGGTGGCTTTCGTAGTCAGTCTTCTGTCCGGAAAAGCCCTGTCATGGGCCACACCGCTCTGGGACCGCAATGACCCCGTCACTGCCTCTGTACACTCCTTCTTCTCGGAAATCCGAAGTGTCTTTGAGGAACCTGCCCGAGCCTCTTCTGCTGAGACTGCCCTGTTGAACCTGGTCCAGGGTAATTCTTCCGTTGGCGAGTACGCCGTACAATTCCGTACACTTGCTTCAGAATTGTCCTGGAATAATGAGGCCCTCTGCGCGACCTTCAAAAAAGGCCTATCCAGCAACATTAAAGATGTTCTGGCCGCACGAGAAATTCCTGCTAATCTACATGAACTTATTCACCTAGCCACTCGCATTGACATGCGTTTTTCTGAAAGGCGTCAGGAACTCCGCCAAGATATGGACTCTGTTCGCACGAGGCGTTTCGTCTCCTCGGCTCCTCTCTCCTCTGGTCCCCTGCAATCTGTTCCTGTGCCCCCCGCCGTGGAGGCTATGCAGGTCGACCGGTCTCGCCTGACACCTCAAGAGAGGACACGACGCCGTATGGAGAACCTCTGCCTGTACTGTGCTAGTACCGAACACTTCCTGAGGGATTGTCCTATCCGTCCTCCCCGCCTGGAAAGACGTACGCTGACTCCGCACAAAGGTGAGACAGTCCTTGATGTCTACTCTGCTTCTCCACGTCTTACTGTGCCTGTGCGGTTGTCTGCCTCTGCCTTCTCCTTCTCTACAGTGGCTTTCTTGGACTCTGGATCTGCAGGAAATTTTATTTTGGCCTCTCTCGTCAACAGGTTCAACATCCCAGTGACCGGTCTCGCCAGACCCCTCTACATCAATTGTGTAAATAATGAAAGATTGGACTGTACCATACGTTTCCGCACGGAGCCCCTTCTTATGAGCATCGGATCTCATCATGAGAGGATTGAACTTTTGGTCCTCCCCAATTGTACCTCGGAGATTCTCCTTGGACTTCCCTGGCTTCAACTTCATTCCCCAACCCTGGATTGGTCCACTGGGGAGATCAAGAGTTGGGGGTCCTCTTGTTCCAAGAACTGTCTAAAACCGGTTCCCAGTAACCCTTGCCGTAACTCTGTGGTTCCTCCAGTAACCGGTCTCCCTAAGGCCTATATGGACTTCGCGGATGTTTTCTGCAAAAAACAAGCTGAGACTCTACCTCCTCACAGGCCTTATGATTGCCCTATCGACCTCCTCCCGGGTACTACTCCACCCCGGGGCAGAATTTATCCTCTCTCTGCCCCAGAGACTCTTGCCATGTCCGAATACGTCCAGGAGAATCTAAAAAAGGGCTTTATCCGTAAATCCTCCTCTCCTGCCGGAGCCGGATTTTTCTTTGTGTCCAAAAAAGATGGATCCCTTCGTCCTTGCATTGACTACCGCGGTCTTAATAAAATCACGGTTAAGAACCGCTACCCCTTACCCCTCATCTCTGAACTCTTTGATCGCCTCCAAGGTGCCCACATCTTCACTAAATTGGACTTAAGAGGCGCCTATAACCTCATCCGCATCAGAGAGGGGGACGAGTGGAAAACGGCATTTAACACCAGAGATGGACACTTTGAGTATCTGGTCATGCCCTTTGGACTGTGTAATGCCCCTGCCGTCTTCCAAGACTTTGTCAATGAAATTTTTCGTGATCTGTTATACTCCTGTGTTGTGGTATATCTGGACGATATTCTAATTTTTTCTGCCAATCTAGAAGAACACCGCCAGCATGTCCGTATGGTTCTTCAGAGACTTCGTGACAACCAACTCTATGCCAAAATTGAGAAATGTCTGTTTGAATGCCAATCTCTTCCTTTTCTAGGATATTTGGTCTCTGGCCAGGGACTACAGATGGATCCAGACAAACTCTCTGCCGTCTTAAATTGGCCACGCCCCTCCGGACTCCGTGCTATCCAACGCTTTTTGGGGTTCGCCAATTATTACAGGCAATTTATTCCACATTTTTCTACCATTGTGGCTCCTATCGTGGCTTTAACCAAGAAAAATGCTGATCCCAAGTCCTGGCCTCCTCAAGCAGAAGACTCCTTTAAACGACTCAAGTCTGCCTTTTCTTCGGCTCCCGTGCTCTCCAGACCTGACCCTTCCAAACCCTTCCTATTGGAGGTTGATGCCTCCTCAGTAGGAGCTGGAGCTGTTCTTCTACAAAAAAATCCTTCCGGGCATGCTGTCACTTGTGGTTTTTTCTCTAGGACCTTCTCTCCAGCGGAGAGGAACTACTCCATCGGGGATCGAGAGCTTCTAGCCATTAAATTAGCACTTGAGGAATGGAGGCATCTGCTGGAGGGATCAAGATTTCCTGTCATTATCTACACCGACCACAAGAACCTCTCCTACCTCCAGTCGGCCCAACGGCTGAATCCTCGCCAGGCCCGGTGGTCTCTGTTCTTTGCCCGATTTAATTTTGAGATTCACTTTCGTCCTGCCGATAAGAACATTAGGGCCGATGCTCTCTCTCGTTCCTCGGATGCCTCAGAAGTTGATCTCCCTCCGCAACACATCATTCCACCTGACTGCCTGATCTCCACTTCTCCTGCCTCCATCAGGCAGACTCCTCCAGGAAAGACCTTTGTTTCTCCACGCCAACGCCTCGGAATCCTCAAATGGGGTCACTCCTCCCATCTCGCAGGTCATGCGGGCATCAAGAAATCTGTGCAACTCATCTCCCGCTTCTATTGGTGGCCGACTCTGGAGACGGATGTTGGGGACTTTGTGCGAGCCTGCACTATCTGTGCCCGGGATAAGACTCCTCGCCAGAAGCCCGCTGGTTTTCTTCATCCTCTGCCTGTCCCCGAACAGCCTTGGTCTCTGATTGGTATGGATTTTATTACTGATTTACCCCCTTCCCGTGGCAACACCGTTATTTGGGTGGTCGTTGATCGATTCTCCAAAATGGCACATTTCATCCCTCTTCCTGGTCTTCCTTCTGCGCCTCAGTTGGCTAAACAATTTTTTGTACACATTTTTCGTCTTCACGGGTTGCCTACGCAGATTGTCTCGGATAGAGGGGTCCAATTCGTGTCTAAATTCTGGAGGGCTCTCTGTAAACAACTCAAGATTAAATTAAATTTTTCCTCTGCATATCATCCCCAGTCCAATGGACAAGTAGAAAGAATTAACCAGATCCTGGGTGATTATTTGCGACATTTTGTTTCCTCCCGCCAGGATGACTGGGCAGATCTCCTTCCATGGGCCGAATTTTCGTATAACTTCAGGGTCTCTGAATCTTCCTCCAAATCCCCATTTTTCGTGGTGTACGGCCGTCACCCTCTTCCCCCCCTCCCTACCCCCTTGCCCTCTGGTCTGCCCGCTGTGGATGAAATTTCTCGTGACCTTTCCATTATATGGAGAGAGACCCAAAATTCTCTCTTACAGGCTTCTTCACGCATGAAGAGGTTCGCGGATAAGAAAAGAAGAGCTCCCCCCGTTTTTTCCCCTGGAGACAAGGTATGGCTCTCCGCTAAATATGTCCGCTTCCGTGTCCCTAGCTACAAGTTGGGACCACGCTATCTTGGTCCTTTCAAAATTTTGTGTCAAATTAACCCTGTCTCTTATAAACTTCTTCTTCCTCCTTCTCTTCGTATCCCTAATGCCTTTCACGTCTCTCTTCTCAAACCACTCATCCTCAACCGTTTTTCTCCCAAATCTGTTCCTCCCACTCCTGTTTCCGGCTCCTCGGACGTCTTCTCGGTCAAGGAAATTTTGGCTGCCAAAAAGGTCAGAGGGAAAAATTTTTTTTTAGTTGACTGGGAGGGTTGTGGTCCTGAAGAGAGATCCTGGGAACCTGAGGACAACATCCTTGACAAAAGTCTGCTCCTCAGGTTCTCAGGCTCCAAGAAGAGGGGGAGACCCAAGGGGGGGGGTACTGTTACGCCGAGCGCTCCGGGTCCCCGCTCCTCCCCGGAGCGCTCGCTTCACTCCCTCCGCTGCAGCGCTCCGGTCACGTCCTCTGACCCGGGGCGCTGCGATCCTGCTGCCAGCCGGGATGCGATTCGCGATGCGGGTAGCGCCCGCTCGCGATGCGCACCCCGGCTCCCCTACCTGACTCGCTCCCCGTCTGTTCTGTCCCGGCGCGCGCGGCCCCGCTCCCTAGGGCGCGCGCGCGCCGGGTCTCTGCGATTTAAAGGGCCACTGCGCCGCTGATTGGCGCAGTGGTTCCAATTAGGGTTTTCACCTGTGCACTTCCCTATATATCCTCACTTCCCTTGCACTCCCTTGCCGGATCTTGTTGCCTTAGTGCCAGTGAAAGCGTTCCTTGTGTGTTCCTTGCCTGTGTTTCCAGACCTTCTGCCGTTGCCCCTGACTACGATCCTTGCTGCCTGCCCCGACCTTCTGCTACGTCCGACCTTGCTTCTGCCTACTCCCTTGTACCGCGCCTATCTTCAGCAGCCAGAGAGGTGAGCCGTTGCTAGTGGATACGACCTGGTCACTACCGCCGCAGCAAGACCATCCCGCTTTGCGGCGGGCTCTGGTGAAAACCAGTAGTGGCTTAGAACCGGTCCACTAGCACGGTCCACGCCAATCCCTCTCTGGCACAGAGGGTCCACTACCTGCCAGCCGGCATCGTGACAATTGCACATGTCCATATTGCACTGAAAACTGATTGCACTTCCATAGCATGGTCTATGGGCTTTAAAGGGGTACTCCGGTGGAAAACTTTTTTTTTAAATCAACTGGTGCCAGAAAGTTAAACAGATTTGTAAATTACTTCTATAAAAAAAAATCTTAATCCTTAATCCTTCCAGTACTTATTAGCTACTTCAGAGGAAATTATTTTCTTTTTGGAACACAGAGCTCTCTGCTGACATCACGAGAACTGTGCTCTCTGCTGACATCTCTGTCCATTTTAGGAACTGTCCAGAGCAGCATATGTTTGCTCTGGGAATTTTTACCTACTCTGGACAGTTCCTAAAATGGACAGAGATGTCAGCAGAGAGCACTGTGCTTGTGATGTCAGCAGACAGCTCTGTGTTTCAAAAAGAAAATAATTTCCTCTGTAGTATTTAGCAGCTAATAAGTACTGGAAGGATTAAGATTTTTTAACAGAAGTAATTTACAAATCTGGCAGCAGTTGATTTAAAAAAAAAAAAAAAACTTTCCACAGGAGTACCCCTTTAATCTCCACACTTAATCACAAGTCTATTTGTATTGCACTCTATTCTAGCGTTCCATATTATTATTATTATGCATGCACTATTTCTTCCATTACTATCTTCTGTCACAAAATAACGGCGGTTATTAATAACGGGTTAAAACGGCTGGTAGAAAAATCCCGTAGACTATAATGGGATTTTCCAACGGCCGTATAGGATTTTGTAACTGCCGTTTTACAGCTGATTTTCAGACGGACCTTCGTACGGATCTTTAAAATGAAGTAATTTTGTAGTGTGAAAGGGGCCTTACTCTGCTGCTCAGCATTTGGAACAAACTGTTCCAAATGCTGGAGTTGGTGCCGGTGTGAGGTGGTTTTGTGCGCCCCCGTAGATCCATGCGTCCGCTCCTCCCCCAGCTCTCCGAACATTTCCGAAGCTAGAACTGGGGAGGGCAGAGCAAGGGGAGCGAGGAGGTTCACGCCCCCTCCCTCATCTCCCCTCCCTGAGCTCAGCTGGACGCAGATCTCTACGGCACGCCCCCTCACTGAGGACATAGATCTCCACGGCAGGTCCCCTCCCTCATCTCCCCGAGCTGAGGACGTAAATCTCCACGGCAGGTCCCTCCCTCATCTCCCCTCCCTGAGGACGTAGAGCAGTGCTCCCAATGAGCTCTATGTGTAAAGGGGGACATACTGCACGGGCTAAAGGGGGACATACTGCACGGGCTAAAGGGGGACATACTGTACGGGCTAAAGGGGGACATACTGTACGGGCTAAAGGGGGACATACTGTACGGGCTAAAGGGGGACATTTAGCCCGTGCAGTATGTCCCCCTTTAGCCCGTGCAGTATGTCCCCCTTTAGCCCGTGCAGTATGTCCCCCTTTAGTTTGTACAGTATGTCCCCCTTTACACATAGAGCTCATTGGGAGCACTGCTCTACGTCCTCAGGGAGGAGAGATGAGGGAGGGGACCTGCCGTGGAGATCTGTCCTCAGGGAGGGGGCGTGCCGTAGAGATCTGCGTCCAGCCGAGCAGCCGAGCTCAGGGAGGGGAGATGAGGGAGGGGGCATGAACCTCCTCGCTCCCCTTGCTCTGCTCTCCCCGAGCTCTAGCTTCGGAAATGTTCGGAGAGCTGGGGGAGGAGCGGACGCATGGATCTACGGGGGCGCTAAAAAACACCTCACACCGGGAGCTCGTGACGTCATAGCCCCGCCCCCTCATATCACGTCCCACCCCCTCAATGCAAGTCTATGGGAGGGGGCGTGACAGCCCATAGACTTGCATTGAGGGGGCAGGCATGATGTCATGAGGGGGAAGGGCTATGACGTCACAAGCTCCCGGCGCCGGCTCCAGCATTCAAAACAGTTTGTTCCAAACGCTGAGCAGCGGAGTACCACTTTAAGGTCATATGTGCAGTGGGTTGCCCATTTGTGATTATTGGAGCCAATTGCTAGGCTCCATTATTGCTGTAGATCTTCCACATAGTGTTAATCCTAAAATCTAAAGTGTATTTACATTCAGTTTTGATGATGGATTAGTAGCTACTGCAGGTCTTTCAAGGTTCTTTGACTTGTGGTTATATCTGGACCGGATCCTAATCATTCTGGCTGCACAATGTTTGATTGCTTGGTGGCGTCCAGACTTCTTTTGGTTTGATATAAGTTTGTGCGTGAAGCTCTGGAAGTGACCACGGAAAGGCTAAGTCATCTTCCCCTAGTGGACCCTTATTAAATTGATGGATTGCTACAGTAGATTACAGCCAACTTGTCCTATATTCATGCATCATTACTGTGAAGAAAGTGAAGAACTAGCACAATATGTTCTAAGTAGGGTATTAGATTCACTCTTTATGATCCATAAACTATGCGCTAAACTGCCAATTGATTCATAAAAATTCTTCTTCTAAAAGGATAAGTCCTTGGTGAGGTTTATGAAAGCCAGCCTGGAGTCAAATGGGGCCTACGGAAGAGATCTCATTAGACCTCCTACAAGTTAACACTTCATCAATGATTCTGAATCACTACAGCTGCTATATTTTCATTTTCCAACAGGAAGTTCAATTCCATAAAAATAATTATTTTATATAGGAATGGAGCTGCTCATTAACAGTCTGGTAAAGATCACACAGTTTGGATTTCCTCTTCAATTTTTAAGTTACCATTTATTGTTACCATTTATTTATTTTTTACACAAAGAGAGGACCTCCCATTTAGGACGTTCGCCAATTTGTCATAGAGTGTCACTCTCTTTCTCTCCGGAAGACCTGGCATGTCCATGTATTATACCCATAGTCCACTAATTTCAATAAGAACTGTGCAATGCTTCATTGTCCCTGTAGGGGCACTGCAGGGAAACTGAACACTTACTGTTACATTATCTTTCTTAGACCTATACCCTGAATTCTAACCTAGTACTAGGCAAATTAAACTTCACTTTTCCTGCAGTGACCCTATAGAAACCCTGGACATACTCTCCCCAGCCGAAACAAGAAGGTTCTACGACCCAGAGAAAACAAGACTGAGCAAAGCTAAAACACTGACACCTACATAAATGGGCGATTCAGCGACAACTTCCAAATACAAATTGCAGAATTACACACAGTAGAATCAAGAAATACCTAAGAAACAAGGACAAAACCAAAGAACTAGAGTTATATAATAAACATTCGGTACAGATTTACAAAGCATATTCTATAATATGCTTAGAACTGCATAAACCAGGGCTTTCTAATGAGAGAGTCTAAAGCACGTGTCACAGTTATGCCGGTGCGCCCGGCCGGCCTCCAAACTTTATTGGACACAGAGCTGTAGCGTGGAAAGCGCTGTGTCGGCTCCTAACGCATACACAGCATATTTCACGCTGCTCTGCAGATTTCTCTCAGTGTCAAAAATGTTGCGTATCCACCCAGTGTGACCTTACCCTAAAGGGGCCATTCAACAAAGTGACTTTACTAATTACCTGTCAGCCAGTAATAGACATGCTAAGGGTGGGGTCACACCGCGATTTTGCTATACGGTTTCATTAAAAAAAAAACTGTATGCAACCGTACAGAAAACCGTGCCCATAGACTTCCCATTCAAAACCGTATGCACCATAATGTATACAATTGTCTCCGTTTTTCAAACCATACGGTTTTTTACTTTTTTTCCGGACAGAAAACCATGGCCTACCACGGTTTTTAAACCATATACGTTTTTTTTTAACAATGGAGTCAATGGGAACCATACAGAACTGTATGTGCGTACGGTTCCAACCAGTTTTCACCATACGGTTCATGACTTTGCACAGTTTTGTTTCTTGGAATTTCAATCAAACAAGTGAAACTTTATTCATAATGGAGTGAAAAGTTAAAAACGTATATGGTTTTTTACTTAAAAAATGGATGCAACTGGACATCATTTTTCAAACCGTATATGGTTTTAAACTGTATACAGATAAAAATTTGTACACACGTTTTGATACAGTTTAGTCAGGTTTTGAGGAATCTGTTTTTTGTATTTTTTTTAATCAAAAACCTGATACGGGAACTGTATTGCAAAAATGTGGTGTGAAACCAGCCTTACCAAGGATCTGTGCTTTTGTTGGTGGTAAATGGCCATGTCCAGTGTCCCCCATCATGCTGCTGGCTTGTTTGTGTGAACTGGCTATTTTGTTTTTCTGTGCCCACCCTCCAACTATAATCCTCAGGATCTCTTGTTTTAAAGGTGGGAAGTGACTTATCTCCCTCCCACACATCAGCCACACCACCTATTGCAGCCCAGCTAGGCTCCCTTGCGTGCTGTGCTTGAAACTACAATTCCCTGCAACCCTGTGGAGAATGATCTCCCTTCCACCCAGCGGTCGCCCCACAAATTGAAGCACAGACATGCTCCTTTTCAACAATTCTGGTGTTCAGTATTATTTTACACGTACACCATTCTTTGTGTGGGATCATAAAACTTTGGTTTGATAGTTCAGACATTTTTTTTAGTTCCCATAGGGTACTAAATTATGAGTGGGAATAAAAGGCCCAAGGGAAGTGCGTTAAGACGTAACCTTTATTATTTCCTTAATAAAATACACCAATTTTTGTAACCCATTAAAATAACAGATTAAACGTATGTACCAATTGTTGTATGCCCAACGCGTTTCTACTGCGTAAGGCAGTTTCCTCAGGGGGATCGCATTAGCACAATTAGTTATCAATTGTATATTTAGGTTAGATAACCAAGTATAAATTGTGCTAAACAGGTTTCACATTTTTGTTTCCAAAAACCCTACTACACTTGTTAGACTTGTATTGAGGGGGGCGGGCCGTGACGTCACGAGGGGCATAGCCGTGATGTAACGATGCTCCGGCCCCTGTATTGCCCGTCATTACGTGCAGAGCAAACTCGCTCTCTGCAGTAATGATAGCTCAGTGCCGCAGCGGCGATCCCTGGGCTCCCCAGCAGCGGGACCCCGGCAATCTGACATCTTATTCCCTATCCTTTGGAGTACCCCTTTAAGTGTAGTAGGGTTTTTGGAAACAGCAATGTGAGACTCGTTTAGCACAATTTATACTTGGTTATTTAACCTAAATATACAGTTGATAAATAATTGAGCCAATGCGATCCCCCGGAGGAAACTGCTTTACGAAGTAGAAACGCGTTGGGCATACAACAATTGGTACAACTGGTACTTACTTTTAATCTGTTATTTTAATGGGCCACAAAAATTGGTGTATTTTATTAAGGAAATAATAAAGGTTATGTCTTAAAGCACTTCCCTTGGGCCTTATATTCCCCCTTTATAATTTGATATTATTTAGCTGGGAAGAGATTTTCCATCTAATACTTGCTGTGGGGAAGAAAACATATCACAGTTTCTAGAATTATAGGGTTCCCATAGGGAATATTACAAGCAATTGGTTCCCATGGAGGTAAGTGAGGGACCTCCAGCAGCCATTTTAGCTCATGAGGCTCAGCAGGAACGTAACATGCATTGGGGTACACGCATCTATGGGTAAGGACCAGTACATTGCAGATATTGGATCGTTAGGATATTTTTCTCTTTTTTTTTTTCAGGTGGGCTGTGTTGTATTCTAATGATTTCTTTATCTTTTTTTAGTATTTGTATTTTGTATTGTGGCTCCGGGATATGTACATCCAGTATGAGCTAGTGATGGGATATTTTTCCATTCTATTATGAAACACATCTCTCCTTCCCTCTGTATGTGTGTTCTTTTTTTGTAGGTAGGGTTGGTGCTTTTTTTATGTGCTTTTATGTATTTTTTGCATATTCTTTGTTATTTTAATGACGAATTTCATTTTTGTTACTATAATCTGTGACAAGTGGTTTTGTTTGGAGTTTATTCTTCTTCTTAGTTTGATAAACCAGTGACGGATGTTTTGACAGTGACAACCACTGACAGCCAAATATGTTGTTATGCAAAGATATTCTCGAAAACCTTTTTCCTATTTAACTTTTGGAGATTTACCACCCCATTCATGTTAATTTTAGCAGTGGCAGGACATGCCCTTTAATGCTTGCCGTGATACATTTCATCTTTCATTGTGAGGGCTGTTTAGGATGTGAGATTAATTTGGTGGGCTAAATACAGAGCGTTTACTTTGTGCATTCCATATTGTACAGGTCTTGCTATGAGGGGAGTGGGCAGTCTCTGTTTGAGATCATAGATTCTTAAGCCATTTGAATTTCTTGAATCTCATCCAAACATCTCAAGAGTGTTTAGATTCTCAGTCTTTATCTCACCCAAGTCTGAAAGTAATGGTGGATAAGAGCGGTGGGTTAAAATAATTTTGAACAGGAAGTTCCCATTCACAGACATCATTATTTAACACAGGGACAAAGTGCCTCTTTCTGTGCCTTTAGGATCACACAAACTGGATATGAAAAGGTACACTCATTTTATAGGCACATAGATATCCTTGAATTCAACAAAGAACACCATGAAGTTCTAAATTTCTTCATCTATTATGGGCATTGCTTAAAGGTGTACTCCGGCGGAAAACTGGTGCCAGACAGTTAAACAGATTTGTAAATTGCTTCTATTAAAAAATCTTAATCCTTTTAGTACTTTTTAGCAGCTGTTTGCTACAGAGGAAAATCTTTATTTTTTGAATTTTTTGTGTTGTCCACAGTGCTCTCTGCTGACACCTGATGCCCGTATCAGGAACTATCCAGAGCAGGAGAAAATCCCCATAGCAAACCTATGCTGCTCTGGACAGTTCCTGAAACAGAGATGTCAGCAGAGAGCAGTGTGGACAAGACAAAAAAGAAATTCAAAAAGTAAAGAATTTCCTCTGTAGTATACAGCTGCTAAAAAGTACCAAAAGGATTAAGATTTTTTAACCCCTTAACCCCTTCCCGCTATTGGACGTATGCATACGTCCAGGCGAATTACACGTTCGCGCAAATGGACGTATGCATACGTCCAAGCGATCTCCTGCTCTGCCGCGGGCAGCGCAGGAGATCGCGGGTGGGACTCAGCTGTCAATCACAGCCGGAGTCCCACCGCAGCTGCCGGGGCCGCGATCGCGCCGGTCCCGGCAGCATTAACCCCATAGATGCCGTGATCAGTCTGATCACGGCATCTATGGTGTTTGCAGGGGGAGCGCTCTCCCCCTGCCCATCAATCGCGGCGCCGCGATAAAATAAGGGGGATCGGGGGTGTCCAAGACACCCTCGATCCCCCTTGAAGAGATAGGAGTGAGGTGGCAGGGTTGCCACCCCTCCTATCCCTGCTATTGATCGGCGGAGCGGCCGACCAATAGCAGACTGGGGGCGGGGGGGTTAAAGTTTGGTTCCCCGCGCTATGCCCGCCCATCGGTGTCCGGGCACAGCGGGGGGAACCGTGTAGTAGCGGCGGCGGCGGCGATCACTTACCCGGCGGCGGCGGCGGCGGCTGTGATCACGGCGGCGGTGGAGGTAAGCATGACCCCGCGTGTGCAGAGTCTGTTGCCTAGCAACATCTGCAGGGCGACAGTTTAGAGAGTGGTCTCTAAACTGTCGCCCTCCAGATGTTGCAAAACTACAACTCCCACCATGCCTTGACAGCTGTTTGCTGTGTTGGCATGCTGGGAGTTGTAGTTTTGCAAGATTTAGAGGGGTTCAGGCTAGAGATCACTGACAGTGGTCTCTAAACTGTAGCCCTCCAGATATTACAAAACTACAACTCCCAGCATGCTCAGACAGCAGTTTGCTGTCTTAGCATGCTGAGATTTGTAGTTTTGCAACCTCTGGAGGGCCACAGTTTAGAGACCACTGTCAGTGATCTCCAGCCTGAACCCCTCTAAATCTTGCAAAACTACAACTCCCAGCATTCAGGAACAGCAAATGGCTGTCTCGGCCTGCTGGGAGTTGTACTTGCGTGCATCCAGCTGTTGCATAACTACATCTCCCAGCATTCTCTTTGGCAATCAGTACATGCTGAGAGTTGTAGTTCTGCAACAGCTGGAGGCACACTGGTTGGGAAATACCGAGTTAGGTAATAGGTTCTATTACCTAACTCAGTATTTTCCAACCAGTGTGCCTCCAGCTGTTGCAAAACTACAACTCCCAGCATGCACGTTCTGTCAGTGCATGCTGGGAGTTGTAGTTTTGCCCCCCCCACCTCCCATGTGAATGTACAGGTTACATTCACACTGGCGGCGGATTACAGTGAATTCCCTGCTTCAGGTTTGAGCTGCAGCAGCCGCAGCTCAAACTCCTAGCGGGAGACTCAGTGTAATCCGCCGTCAGTGTGAATGTAACCTAAAAACACTACACTACGCTAACACAAAATAAAGAGTAAAACACTACATATACACACGTACACTGCCCCCCCCCCCACCACCCCTTCCCCCCCAATAAAAATGAAAAACGTATCCTACAGCAGTGTTTCCAAAATGGAGCCTCCAGCTGTTGCAAAACAAAAACTCCCAGCATTTCCGGACATTGACTGTCCAAGCATGCTGGGAGTTTAGCAACAGCTGGAGGCACCCTGTTTGGGAATCACTGGCTTAGAATACCCCTATGTCCACCCCTATGCAAATCCCTAATTTGGGCCTCAAATGCGCATGGCGCTCTCACTTTGGAGCCCTGGCGTATTTCAAGGCAACAGTTTAGGGCCACATATGGGGTATCGCCGTACTCGGGAGAAATTGCCTAACAAATTTTGGGGGGCTTTTTCTCCTTTTACCCCTTATGAAAAGGTAAAGTTGGGGTCTACACCAGCATGTTAGTGTAAAAAAAAAACATTTTTGTACACTAACATACTGGTGTTGCCCCATACTTTAAAATTTCACAAGCGGTAAAAGAAAAAAAGCCTCCAAAATTTGTAACGCATTTTCTCCTGAGGACGGAGATACCCCATATGTGGGCGCAAAGTGTTCTGGGGACGCACAACAAGGCTCAGAAGGGAGAGTGCACCATGTAAATTTGAGGTCTAAATTGGTGATTTGCACAGGGGTGGCTGATTTTACAGCGGTTCTGACATAAGTGCAAAACAATAAATACCCACATGTGACCCCATTTTGGAAACTACACCCCTCACGGAATGTAACAAGGGGTACAGTGAGCATTTACACCCCACAGGTGTCTGACAGATCTTTGAAACAGGGGTCTGTGAAAATGAAAAATAAAATTTTTAATTTACACAGCCCACTGTTCCAAAGATCCGTCAAATACCAGTGGGGTGTAAATTCTCCCTGCACCCCTTATTACCTTCCGTGAGGGGTGTAGTTTTAAAAATGGGGTCACATGTGGGGGGGTCCACTGTTCTGGCACCACGGGGGGGCTTTGGAAATGCACATGGCCAAATTCTCTCTCCAAAAGCTCAATGATGCTCCTTCTATTCTGAGCATTGTAATTCGCCCCCAGTGCACTTCACGTCCACTTATTGGGTATTTCCATACTCAGAAGAGATGGGGTTACAAATTTTGGGGGGTATTTTCTGCTATTATCCCTTGTAAAAATGTAAAATTTGGGGGAAAACAAGCATTTTAGTGTAAAAAAAATATTTTTTTTTTACATATGCAAAAGTCGTGAAACACCTGTGGGGTATTAAGGTTCACTTTACCCCTTGTTACGTTCCCCAAGGGGTCTAGTTTCCAAAATGGTATGCCATGTGTTTTTTTTTCTGTCCTGGCACCATAGGTGCTTCCTAAATGCGGCATGCCCCCAGAGCAAAATTTGCTTCCAAAAAGCCAAATGTGACTCCTTCTCTTCTGAGACCTGTAGTGCGCCAGCAGAGCACTTTTCATCCCCATATTGGGTGTCTTCTGAATCGGGAGAAATTGGGCTTCAAATGTTGGGGGGTATTTTCTGCTATTACCTTTTTTAAAAATGCTACATTTTTGCTAAACCAAGCATTTTAGTGTAAAAAAAATATTTTTTTTTTACATATGCAAAAGTCGTGAAACACCTGTGGGGTATTAAGGTTCACTTTATCCCTTGTTACGTTCCTCAAGGAGTCTAGTTTCCAAAATGGTATGCCATGTCGTTTTTTTTTGCTGTCCTGGCACCATAGGGGCTTCCTAAATGCGACATGCCCCCTGAGCAAAATTTGCTCTCAAAAAGCCACATATGACTCCTTCTCTTCTGAGCATTGTAGTTCGCCCGTAATGCACTTCAGGTCAACTTATGGGGTACCTCCATACTCAGAAGAGATGGGGTTACAAATTTTGGGGGGTATTTTCTGCTATTAACCCTTGCAAAAATGTGAAATTTGGGGGGAAACACACATTTTAGTGAAAATTTTTTATTTTTTTTTACATATGCAAAAGTCATGAAACACCTGTGGGGTATTAAGGCTCACTTAATTCCTTTTTACGTTCCTCAAGGGGTCTAGTTTCCAAAATGGTATGCCATGTTTTTTTTATTTGCTGTTTTGGCACCATAGGGGCTTCCTAAATGCAACATGCCCCCAAAAAACCATTTCAGAAAAACGTACTCTCCAAAATCCCCTTGTCGCTCCTTCCCTTCTGAGCCCTCTACTGCGCCCGCCGAACAATTTACATAGACATATGAGGTATGTGCTTACTCGAGAGAAATTGGGCTACAAATTCAAGTATAAATTTTATCCTTTTACCCCTTGTAAAAATTCAAAAATTGGGTCTACAAGAACATGCAAGTGTAAAAAATGAAGATTTTGAATTTTCTCCTTCACTTTGCTGCTTTTACTGTGAAACACCTAAAGGGTTAAAACACTTACTGAATGTCATTTTGAATACTTTGGGGGGTGCAGTTTTTGTAATGGGGTCATTTATGGGGTATTTCTAATATGAAGACCCTTCAAATCCACTTCAAACCTGAACTGGTCCATGAAAAATAGCGAGTTTGAAAATTTTGTGAAAAATTGTAAAATTGCTGCTGAACTTTGAAGCCCTCTGGTGTCTTCCAAAAGTAAAAACATGTCAATTTTATGATGAAAATATAAAGTAGACATATTGTATATGTGAATCCCAAAAAAATAATATTTGGAATATCCATTTTCCTTACAAACAGAGAGCTTCAAAGTTAGAAAAATGCAAAATTTTCAATTTTTTCATCAAATTTTGGGATTTTTCACCAAGAAAGGATGCAAGTTACCACAAAAATTTACCACTATGTTAAAGTAGAATATGTCACGAAAAAACTATCTCGGAATCAGATTGATAAGTAAAAGCATTCCAGAGTTATTAATGTTTAAAGTGACAGTGGTCAGATGTGCAAAAAAGGGCTGCGTCCTAGAGGTGAAAATGGGCTGTGTCCTTAAGGGGTTAAGGACCCAGCCCAAATATACCTTAAGGACCCGGCCATTTTTTTGAACTTCTGACCACTGTCACTTCAAGCATTAATATCTCTGGGATGCTTTTACCTTTCATTCAGATTCCGAGATTGTTTTTTCGTGACATATTCTCCTTTATTGTCGATACTTGCATCATTTCTTGGTGAAAAATTCCAAAATTTGATGAAAAAATTAAAAATTTTGTATTTTTTTTTACTTTGAAGCTCTCTGCTTATAAGGAAAATGGGTATTCCAAATAAATATGTCTACTTTATGTTTGCATCATAAAGTTGACATGTGTTTACTTTTGGAAGACATCAGAGGGCTTCAAAGTTCAGCAGCAATTTTCCAATTTTTCACAAAATTTTCAAAATCAGAATTTTTCAGGGACCAGTTCAGTTTTGAAGTGGATTTAAGGGGCCTTCATATTAGAAATACCCCACAAATGACCCCATTATAAAAACTGCACCCCTCAAAGTATTCAAAATGACATTCAGTAAGTGTGTTAACCCTTTAGGTGTTAGCAGCAAAGTGAAGGAGAAAATTCAAAATCTTCATTTTTTACACTCGCATGTTCTTGTAGACCCAGTTTTTGAATTTTTACAAGTGGTAATAGGAGAAAAAGCCCCCAAAATTTGTAACCCAATTTCTCTCGAGTAAGAAAATACCTCATATGTGTATGTCAAGTGTTCGGCGGGCGCAGTAGAGGGCACAGAAGGGAAGGAGCGACAATGGGATTTTGGAGAGTGAATTTTTCTGAAATGATTTTTGGGGGGGGCATGTCACATTTAGAAAGCCCCTATGGTGCCAGAACAGCAGAAAACACCACATGGCACCATTTTGGAAACTACACCCCTCAAGGCACGTAACAAGGGGTCCAGTTAGCCTTAACACCCCACAGGTGTTTGACAACTTTTTGTTTAAATCGGATGTGTAAATGGAAAAAAATAATTTCACACTAAAGTGCAGTTTTTCCCCCAAATTTACCATTTTTACAAAGGGTAATGGGAGAATATGCCCCCCCAAATTTGTAACCCCATCTCTTCTGAGTATGGAAATACCCCATGTTAGGATGTAAAATGCTTTGCGGGCGAACTACAATGCTCAGAAGAGAAGGAGTCACATTCGGCTTTTTGAAAGCAACTTTTGCTGAAATGTTTTTTTGGGGGCATGACGCATTTAGGAAGCCCCTGTGGTGCCAGAACAGCAAATAATACCCACATGGCATACTATTTTGGAAACTACACCCCTCAAGGAACGTAACAAGGGGTCCGCTGAGCCTTAACACCCCACAGGTGTTTGACGACTTTTCGTTAAAGTTGGATGTGTAAATGAAAAAATATTTTTTTTTACTAAAATGCAGTTTTCCCCGAAATTTCACATTTTTACAAGGGGTAATAGGAGAAAATGACCCCCAAAATTTGTAACCCCATTTCTTCTGAGTATGGAAATACCCCATGTTAGGACGTAAAATGCTCTGCTGGCGAACTACAATGCTCGGAAGAGGAGGAGCGCCATTGAGCTTTTGGAAAGAGAATTTGTTTGGAATGGTAGTCAGGGGCCATGTGCGTTTACAAAGCCCCCCGTGGTGCCAGAACAGTGGACCCCCCCCCCCACATGTGACCCCATTTTGGAAACTACACACCTCACAGAATTTAATAAGGGGTTCAGTGAGTATTTACACCCCACATACCTTTGGAACAGTGGGCTGTGCAAATGAAAAATTTAATTTTTCATTTTTACGGACCATTGTTTGAAAAATCTGTCAGACACCTGTGGGGCGTAAATTCTCAATGTACCCCTTATAACATTACGTGAGGGGTGTAGTCCGTGTGAATGTACCCTGTACATTCACATGGGGGGGGGGGGCAAACCTCCAGCTGTTTAAAAACTACAACTCCCAGCATGTACTGACAGACCGTGCATGCTGGGAGTTGTACTTTTGCAAAAGCTGGAGACACACTGGTTGGAAAACCTTCAGTTAGGTTCTGTTACCTAACACAGTATTTTCCAACCAGGGTGCCTCCAGCTGTTGCAAAACTACAACTCCCAGCATGTACTAATCACCGAAGGCCATGCTGGCCATGTAGTTATGCAACAGCTGGAGGTACCCAACTACAACTCCCAGCATGCCCAGACAACAAACAGCTATGTGGGCATGCTGGGAGTTGTAGTTTTGCAACATCTGGAGGGCTACAGTTTAGAGACCACAGTCTCAGACTGTAGCCCTCCAGATCAACTTACCAGCTTCCGTAGGATGCCGGGAGCCGTCCTCTTCTGACGCACGTCACGCCGCCCGCCGATCACCATCTCGCAGCCTCCGGATTGGTAAGTGGACTTTGGCGCCCGGTCCCCTTCGGTTCCCCGTTCTGCCCCGCCTATTGTGGGTGGGCAGGATGGGGAAAACGAAAGTTAACCCCCCCCCCCCGGTCTGCTATTGGTCGTCGCCTCTGACCATCAATAGCAGACCAATAGCAGGGATAGGAGGGGGGGCACCCCTGCCACCTCACTCCTATGCCTACAGGGGGATCGTGGGTGTCTTAGACAACCGCGATCCCCCTTATATTCCCGGTCACCGGGTCACCATAGACCCGTATGACCCGGAATCGGCGCAAATCGCAAGTGAATTCACTTGCGATTTGTGCCGATCGCCGCCGACGGGGGGGGGGGGTCTTGGGGGGGCATTTGCGCGGGGTGTCTGCTGATTGATATCAGCAGTCACCTCGGCCCGGTCCCCGCCCAGTGGGGACCGAAATTCCCACGGGCGTATGGATACGACCTGGGTCCTTAAGTACCAGGACGTCAAGGCGTATCCATACGCCTTAGGTTCTTAAGTGGTTAATAGAAGTAATTTACAAATCTGTTTAACTTTCTGGCACCAGTTCATTTAAAAAAAAAAAAAGGATTTCCACCGGAAGATCCCTTTAAAGCGTACCTGTTATATCACAAAAAAAATAAAATATGGTTATATATGCATGCAGATTCTTTACATGTCTGTTTTATGTGTCTAGCTTCTGTATTTGGTTCACAAATCCCTCTGTACTGCTGCTTTCTCATTCTGACATCCACTTCTCAGGAAAGGGTGTGTCCAAGGCAAGCACTCTGCCAGCCCTCACTCACCATGCATTCACCATCTCTCTGCTGCTGTGTTGTGCTGGGCCACTGCATCCAATCATTGCAGGCTTCTCTGTAACCCCTTGTCTCTCTGTTTTGAGACAAGACAGGATAGGAGTGAACACAGAAGAGTGCTAGTCCTGCCCTCACTTACTGGACTTTGTCTCTGCCTGTGCTTCAGCTGGGACAAAGATGATGCTGCCGCTTGGCAGGATTATGTTCTGAATGGTATGGAGACCCCTGGTGGTCTTTTTCATAAGCCATAAGATACATTTTTTTAAGTATATTGGAAAGCTTAACGTTTTGCAAAGATGTACAAAATATAGCAAGTTTTTGATTCTGACAGTGCCCATTTCAATCCACACTTCAACTTTATATCTGTGTTGGTGGTGGAAATAACTCCACAAAATGCCCAAACATTTTTTAGCTTGCGTTAATATGCACTTCCTATATATTAGAAATATATAGAAATGTATAGAAATTATTATTTTATTTATTTTGAAATATTGGTTTACCCTTATTAAAGGGTACCTCTCATCAAATAAACTTTTGATATATTTTAGATTAATGAATGTTGAATAACTTTCCAATAGCATGTTAATGAAAAATATGCTTCTTTCTATTGTATTTTTCCCGATCAGTCCTGTCAGCAAGCATTTCTGACTCATGCTGGAGTCCTAAACACTCAGAGCTGCCAGCCTGCTTTGTTCACAGCCAAACAGGCTGTGAACAAAGCAGGCTGGCAGCTCTGAGTGTTCTCCTTTGTGAACAAAGCAGACTGGCAGCTCGTAGTGTTTAGGACTCCAGCATGAGTCTGAAATGCTTGCTGCCAGGACTGGTAGGGAGACCCCTAGTGGTCATTTCTTCAAAGTGGAAAATTAAATAGAAAGAAGCATATTTTTTAATAACATGCAATTGTGAAGTTATTCTGCATACATTAATCTATAATATATCAAAAGTTTTTTTGATGAGAGGTACCCTTTAAAGTTCAGTGGCTTTATTTTACCATTTGGTTGTTTGTGTTTTATATCTTTTATGTTTAGTGGTTTATATGGGAAATCGGTAGGTACATGGGAAGTAAATCTATCTGTGGACTTCACTGAAAATTTGCGGCCCATCTGCAGCAAAATCTGTACGTATTCGCTGCACTTTGGGGCTGATTTCAAATCTCCATATTGAAAGGGGTGAAATCCGCAGTTAAAATCCACAACAGAAAATTGAAATGTTGGGAATTTTTCAAATTCCCTCAAGTAGGTTAATGTTCAAGCAAATCTGCACAGAAACTTTGCAGCAGTACATGTGAACATACAGTGGTACCTCAAGTTACAATATTAATTGGTTCCAGGACGACCATTGTATGTTGAGACCATTGTATGTTGGGACAGTAACTCTATGGAAACCTGGTAATTGGTTCTGAAGCCACAAAATGTCATCCGAAAATAGGAAAAAGTGAGGATTAAACAAAAATAAGTAGATAACTAATATAGATAAAGCAAATCCTTACATATAAAAGTAAGAAAGATCTGCTGGGAGCTGTAAATCACTGTCTGTGCCAGTGTTTTCAAACCAGGGTGCCTCCAGCTGTTGCAAAACTACAACTTCCAGCATGCCCGGACAGCCAACGGCTGTCCGGGCATGCTGGGAGTTGTAGTTTTGCAGCAGCTGGAGGCACCCTGGTTGGGAAACAATGGTTTATGTAGAGGACAGGAGCTTCTTCAGGGTCCTATACAGTACACACAGTGTCCCAAATGGAGCCACCCTTACTTGGTGTCCAAAAGGAGCAGCTAACCCTGGCACAGGTAAGGAGTAGTACAGAACTTGTAGTTCCTCCCTGTAATGTAGGGGGTGCTACCAGACACCAGTCAGTGCATGCACTTCAGTAATAGAGGTGATTTACCAGTGAATGCCCATTCTGATTGGTCAGTTCCTGCAGTTGCGACACGTTTCAAAGATCTGGACTGTCCGTACGTTGTATGTTGAGTCTGGTTTCAAGTTACAATGGTCCAGAAAAGACCATTGTATGTTGAAACTATTGTATGTTGAGGCCATTGTAAGTTGAGGGATCGCTGTACTCTTAATTATTTCATTTGCTACAATTGCGCCTATACCAGCTGAGGGGTTAAGTTATCGTTTGCCAAGCCGCTAATTTAACTTCTTTGGCTTCTGCCAACATAACTGGCTACACATTGCGCTGCATCTTAACCCCTTTTGGCAGCAAGAATAATAGCAGGGGATAGGATTGTTTATACAGCGTATGAAAAATGACTTGCTGGGTTACTGCTCAGTATCTCAGGCAGCACAGATTAGAAGAGTAAAATACTTTTTGAAGCACTTGACGTTAATAGCTGATACTGGCAGCCATTTGCTGGAGCTGCCAATTCCTCAGTCTGTTATGACAAAAAGACGTCTCTTTAATGGATGTGGACACCGTGCATAGCGCACAGCTACCAGTGGATTTCCCATACTCCCTATTTTCCTATTTCCCTGCTTCCGTGTAGATACATCACTTAGACCACCTCCAGAGGACTAATCCCCCAACTCAGTTCCTGAAAATGACTCCCTAATTCTGATATCACTTTCAAAGTCTCAACATTCCTTGGAAGAAGATCACTTTAAAAGCTTTCAAGACAGACCTGGTGCTGATGGTATAAAGGAGACGACACTTGTCAATTGGTCCCGGTTTTCGGTCACAGACAATTTTTTTTTTTTCCTTTTAGCATTTTCTTTGAAGGTTTCTTCCTGGAATAATCTGCTCTGCATTGTCTTTGTTATACGATCAACATTCTGTTCTTAGTACTGTCTGCTATTTCTCTTTACGTCATGGTGATGAAGAGGAAAAGTTGGAAAACATGGCAAAGTTGCCTACTTGAGCTGTGCACAAAATCTTCAGACATATTCCCGCTCTTTAATATAAATCAAGACTCTGTATTAATCGCCGTCCCAACTTTATGTTCTTGAATTATGATCAGCACTGCCCAGACCCCAAGGTGTTTCAGACCCCATACTTTGACAACAGACTTATTTAGACTTCACCTTGTAATACATAATATTTCCAGATTGAGGGAGTGTTCCTCTGTTATTGGACACTTATAGAGTAACCAGCAGACTTCAGAAGTCTTTCAAGTCTCCCGGAGGTCTTCCTTTTTACAGGAATCTCCCTTTTTACAGGAATCTCTTCTTATAGATGTCACAGAGTTATAGGGAGCATTCCAGAATTTCCAGAACACACATACGCTCTTATAGGTGGTGCTCCAGACTACACAGCTTGACTACTATTATAGGTGGTGCTTCAGACTGAAAAGCCAGACTACTGTTATAGGTGGTGCTCCAGACTGAAAAGCCAGACTATTGTTATAGGTGGTGCTTCAGACTGAAAAGCCAGACTACTGTTATAGGTGGTGCTTCAGACTGAAAAGCCAGACTACTGTTATAGGTGGTGCTTCAGACTGAAAAGCCAGACTACTATTATAGGTGGTGCTCCAGACTGAAAAGCCAGACTGCTGTTATAGGTGGTGCTCCAGACTGAAAAGCCAGACTACTGTTATAGGTGGTGCTGCAGACTGAAAAGCCAGACTACTGTTATAGGTGGTGCTTCAGACTGAAAAGCCAGACTACTATTATAGGTGGTGCTCCAGACTGAAAAGCCAGACTACTGTTATAGGTGGTGCTCCAGACTGAAAAGCCAGACTACTGTTATAGGTGGTGCTCCAGACTGAAAAGCCAGACTACTGTTATAGGTGGTGCTCCAGACTGAAAAGCCAGACTACTGTTATAGGTGGTGCTCCAGACTGAAAAGCCAGACTGCTGTTATAGGTGGTGCTCCAGACTGAAAAGCCAGACTGCTGTTATAGGTGGTGCTCCAGACTGAAAAGCCAGACTACTGTTATAGGTGGTGCTCCAGACTGAAAAGCCAGACTACTGTTATAGGTGGTGCTACAGACTGAAAAGCCAGACTGCTGTTATAGGTGGTGCTGCAGACTGAAAGGCCAGACTACTGTTATAGGTGGTGCTCCAGACTGAAAAGCCAGACTGCTGTTATAGGTGGTGCTGCAGACTGAAAAGCCAGACTGCTGTTATAGGTGGTGCTCCAGACTGAAAGGCCAGACTACTGTTATAGGTGGTGCTCCAGACTGAAAAGCCAGACTGCTGTTATAGGTGGTGCTCCAGACTGAAAAGCCAGACTGCTGTTATAGGTGGTGCTCCAGACTGAAAAGCCAGACTACTGTTATAGGTGGTGCTACAGACTGAAAAGCCAGACTACTGTTATAGGTGGTGCTGCAGACTGAAAGGCCAGACTACTGTTATAGGTGGTGCTCCAGACTGAAAGGCCAGACTACTGTTATAGGTGGTGCTACAGACTGAAAAGCCAGACTACTGTTATAGGTGGTGCTGCAGACTGAAAGGCCAAACTACTGTTATAGGTGGTGCTCCAGACTGAAAAGCCAGACTACTGTTATAGGTGGTGCTCCAGACTGAAAAGCCAGACTACTGTTATAGGTGGTGCTCCAGACTGAAAAGCCAGACTGCTGTTATAGGTGGTGCTACAGACTGAAAAGCCAGACTGCTGTTATAGGTGGTGCTCCAGACTGAAAAGCCAGACTGCTGTTATAGGTGGTGCTCCAGACTGAAAAGCCAGACTACTGTTATAGGTGGTGCTACAGACTGAAAAGCCAGACTACTGTTATAGGTGGTGCTGCAGACTGAAAGGCCAGACTACTGTTATAGGTGGTGCTCCAGACTGAAAGGCCAGACTACTGTTATAGGTGGTGCTACAGACTGAAAAGCCAGACTACTGTTATAGGTGGTGCTGCAGACTGAAAGGCCAAACTACTGTTATAGGTGGTGCTCCAGACTGAAAAGCCAGACTACTGTTATAGGTGGTGCTCCAGACTGAAAAGCCAGACTACTGTTATAGGTGGTGCTCCAGACTGAAAAGCCAGACTGCTGTTATAGGTGGTGCTACAGACTGAAAAGCCAGACTGCTGTTATAGGTGGTGCTCCAGACTGAAAGGCCAGACTACTGTTATAGGTGGTGCTCCAGACTGAAAAGCCAGACTGCTGTTATAGGTGGTGCTCCAGACTGAAAAGCCAGACTGCTGTTATAGGTGGTGCTCCAGACTGAAAAGCCAGACTACTGTTATAGGTGGTGCTACAGACTGAAAAGCCAGACTACTGTTATAGGTGGTGCTGCAGACTGAAAGGCCAGACTACTGTTATAGGTGGTGCTCCAGACTGAAAAGCCAGACTACTGTTATAGGTGGTGCTCCAGACTGAAAAGCCAGACTACTGTTATAGGTGGTGCTCCAGACTGAAAAGCCAGACTGCTGTTATAGGTGGTGCTACAGACTGAAAAGCCAGACTGCTGTTATAGGTGGTGCTCCAGACTGAAAGGCCAGACTACTGTTATAGGTGGTGCTCCAGACAGAAAAGCCAGACTGCTGTTATAGGTGGTGCTCCAGACTGAAAAGCCAGACTGCTGTTATAGGTGGTGCTCCAGACTGAAAAGCCAGACTACTGTTATAGGTGGTGCTACAGACTGAAAAGCCAGACTACTGTTATAGGTGGTGCTGCAGACTGAAAAGCCAGACTACTGTTATAGGTGGTGCTCCAGACTGAAAGGCCAGACTACTGTTATAGGTGGTGCTCCAGACTGAAAAGCCAGACTGCTGTTATAGGTGGTGCTCCAGACTGAAAAGCCAGACTGCTGTTATAGGTGGTGCTCCAGACTGAAAAGCCAGACTACTGTTATAGGTGGTGCTACAGACTGAAAAGCCAGACTGCTGTTATAGGTGGTGCTGCAGACTGAAAAGCCAGACTACTGTTATAGGAGGTGCTCCAGACTGAAAAGCCAGACTACTGTTATAGGTGGTGCTCCAGACTGAAAAGCCAGACTACTGTTATAGGTGGTGCTGCAGACTGAAAAGCCAGACTGCTGTTATAGGTGGTGCTCCAGACTGAAAAGCCAGACTGCTGTTATAGGTGGTGCTCCAGACTGAAAAGCCAGACTGCTGTTATAGGTGGTGCTACAAACTGAAAAGCCAGACTGCTGTTATAGGTGGTGCTGCAGACTGAAAAGCCAGACTGCTGTTATAGGTGGTGCTACAAACTGAAAAGCCAGACTGCTGTAATAGGTGGTGCTGCAGACTGAAAAGCCAGACTGCTGTTATAGGTGGTGCTGCAGACTGAAAAGCCAGACTGCTGTTATAGATGGTGCTACAAACTGAAAAGCCAGACTACTGTTATAGGTGGTGCTACAAACTGAAAAGCCAGACTGCTGTTATAGGTGGTGCTACAGACTGAAAAGCCAGATTACTGTTATAGAACGGAAACAAGAAAAAACAGGGGCGCTTCCATGTGCGGGATCATCAATGTATATGTGGAAATAAAACGGTGAATAATACGCTCACCTTATGAGGTTGTACAGTTCCGAGGCACAACACTCAAGACAGCATAGAATGGAGATAGCGTGTGTTGCTTCAAGGCTGCTGCAGGCTTCCCACGCCGGGCTGGCGGGTAATGGATACAGGAAGAGAGCACAATCGAAATTGAGGGAACTAATCCCACGCTGCCAAAACTCCAGTTTTTGGCAGCGCGGGATTACTTCCCTCAATTTCCATTGTGCTCTCTTCCTGTATCCACAGACTACTGTTATCGGTGGTGCTCCAGACTGAAAAGCCAGACTGCTGTTATAGGTGGTGCTCCAGACTACACAGCCCGACTGCTGTTATAGGTGGTGCTCCAGACTACACAGCCCGACTGCTGTTATAGGTGGTGCTCCAGACTGAAAAGCCAGACTGCTGTTATAGGCGGTGCTCCAGACTACACAGCCCGACTGCTGTTATAGGTGGTGCTACAGACTGAAAAGCCAGCCTGCTGTTATAGGTGGTGCTCCAGACTACACAGCCCGACTGCTGTTATAGGTGGTGCTACAGAATGAAAAGCCAGACTGCGGTCATAGGGGGCGCTCGAGACTGCACAGCTGGGCTGCTGTTATAGGTGGTGCTACAGCCTGAAAAGCCAGACTGCTGTTATAGGGGGCACTCCAGACTACAGTGGTCCCTCAACATATGATATTAATTGGTTCCAGGAGAACCATCATATGTTGAAACCATCATATGTCAAGTACATATGTCTATGTAAAAATAGTAATTGGTTCTGGGGCCTTGGAACCATTGTATGTTGAATCCATATCTCTATGGGAAACTGCCAATTGGTTCTGGGATGACCATTGTATGTGGAGTGTATGGGGAGTGTTTAACAAACCAGGGTGCCTCCAGCTGTTGCACAACTACAACTCCCAGCATGCATGTACAGCCATTGACTGTCTGGGCATGCTGGGAGTTATAGTTTTGCAACAGCTGGAGGCACACTGATAGGGAAACATTGATGTATGGGGTGTATAGTGTGTGTTTATGTATTGTATGTGATGTGTGACATCGCATACAGTACTGTACAGTTCTTTAAATACCTTCAGGGGGGACAGAATGTCCTCCATTACGATCCTGCCGACTACAGCTCTATAGGAAAGGAAGGGGAGGGCAGCCAGCAGCTCATTGGATGCCTGCAGCAAGATGCTGCAGGCTATTGGCTATGGCTGCACTGGGGGGGGGGCTTACAAGGAGCTCACAGTGGAAGCCTGCGTGAGTTAGCAGGACAGCATGTGAGTAACAGGAGGCAGAACGGGGCACACGGGGCACATTAAACAACTATCTGTCAGTTGCTGTTTGTACGATGGCCCCGACACACAGCAGCATCATATGTCGATGCTGCCTTCAACATACGATGGGCTATGAGAGGCCATCATATGTTGAAATGATCATATGTCGAGGCCATCATAAGTCGAGGGGTCACTGTATATAGTTGGACTGCTGTTGTAGGGGCACTCCAGACTACATAGACAGACTGCAGTTATAGGGGGCACTCCAGACTACAACGCCAGGTGCAGGTATAGGGGCGCTTCAGAATACATAGCTAGACTACTAATATAGAGGTTACTTCAAAATGCAGACTGCTGACAGACTGCTATAATAGGGAAGCTCCAGAATACACAGCTAAACTGCTGTTATAGGGGGTGATCTATGCTACACAGACTCCTGTTATAGGTGGCGCTCCAGAAAACACATCCAGACTGCTGTTATAGGGGGCACTACAGACTATAAAACCAAACTGTTGTTATAGGGGGCACTACATACTATAAAACCAGACTGCTGCTATAGGGGGCACTCAATACTATAATACCAGACTGCTGCTATAGGGGGCACTCCAGACTAGAATACCAGACTGCTGCTATAGGGGGCACTCCATACTATAATACCAGACTGCTGCTATAGGGGGCACTCCAGACTACAAAACCAGACTGCTGTTGTAAGGGGCTCTCCATACTACCCAGCCAGACTGCTGTTATAGGGAGCACTCTAAACTGCTGTTATGGGGGACACTCCAGAATATAAAGTCGTGCTGCTGCTGTAGGGGGCTCTGTAGAATATACAGGCAAACTATTATTATAGTGGGCATTAAGGAACGCTATTAAAGCACTACATATATTCTGGTGCATATCCAGTGATAACAAGTACAGACAGGAGTAGGGTGATTTTTTCCAGGCATCCTCAATAGTCTGACCCCTGTTCTCTGTAACTGTAAAATGACTAGAGTCAGTATAATCTATGGATATATTGTGAGAGCCCAGACACTCCCCAGTCTACATGGGAATATCTGATGAGTGTCTAGCACGGATGTTTGATCCTACAGACTGACTTATACCTATTATTCCGTTTATATTCCCTTTATTGCCTTTCCTCAGTCAGATAACAAGTACAAAATGAATTCTGCGTGCTTAAATGATCGGCAACTGGGGCACTTCTCATGGAGGGGAAGTTGTCTTACCAGTGGGAGTACAAATTATTTATAGACCCAGCAAGGACACTGTGATAACTCACTGACAATATTATTCAAGAGAAGGAATATACAAAAAAATCCACAATTTCTAGTTTTACAGTATTATATCTTTGGTGCTCTAGGGTCTGTTTGGAGAATGAGAAGCAAAACAGGGTCTATGACTGTATTGTACTTACAGCAGTGTTCTCCAATCTGTGGCTGTCCAGCTATTTCAGAGCTACAATTCCCAGCATGCCCCGACAACTTTTGGCTTGACAGACACAAATTGAGACACTAGCTTACAGAATAATAGAAGAAATCAGCGCTGATCGGTAGTGCCCAGCAATGGGGTGCTATGGTGTTGCTAGGGCTGCTCCATCTCAGTTCACTAAGGAATGGCAGTCTTTGGCCATTATGTTACTTACAGTTGATGTAGAGATCACAGTCACACTTGGCCCCTGGTGTCTAAAGGGGCCCAAAGACCCCTGCCCTACATAAGAAGAAAGCAATATTATGCATGTAATAACAAAGTCACAGTAGGATAAGACTGGTGGCACCACTCTTACATAAAGCTAGAGACGCCTCAGCAAGGAATAGAAAAATGGCTCCGGAGCAAAGAAAGAAAACACTAGGTGTGCTCAATGTAGAAAACATTCATACAGAAAATGGCAAAAATAAGTCAAGAAAGTAACATAGGCACTACCTAAAGTAAAATATTACTTTTAGTCTTCCATGTTAAAAGCTGCCCGCCAGCAGTGTAAAAGAAAAAATAACATCAGCTGGAGCTGAATGCAGGAACGGCTACGGAACTGTTTCATGGCCAGAGGAAGCGGGAGACCATAAGACTGTTCCATAGCCGTTTCTGCATTAAGCTTCGGCTGATGTCTTTTTCTACACATGGAAGAATAAAGGTTATATTTTTACAACTACAAAGAAACTTTTGGGGTCATACAGTATTCTTTTAAAGGAACACTCTAGGCAAGGCCAAAAGAGGCAGAGCATGACACAGGATTCTCTATTTGGCTTGAAGAGGTGGAGCATGATACAAGGATTTTTCTTTTTGGCCTGAGGAGGCAGAGCATGACACTGGGATTTGGATTGAGGAGGTGGAGTATGACACTAGGATTTGGATTGAGGAGGCAGAGCATGACACTGGGATTTGGATTGAGGAGGTGGAGTATGACACTAGGATTTGGATTGAGGAGGCAGAGCATGACACTGGGATTTGGATTGAGGAGGTGGAGTATGACACTGGGATTTGGATTGAGGAGGTGGAGTATGACACTAGGATTTGGATTGAGGAGGTGGAGTATGACACTAGGATTTGGATTGAGGAGGCAGAGCATGACACTGGGATTTGGATTGAGGAGGTGGAGTATGACACTGGGATTTGGATTGAGGAGGTGGAGTATGACACTAGGATTTGGATTGAGGAGGTGGAGTATGACACTAGGATTTGAAATGATGAGTTGGAGCATGACACCGAAATTTGGTCTGAGAAGATGAAGCATGACAACAGGATTTGGATTGAGGAGGTGGAGCATGACTCATACTCCACCTCCTAAATCCAAATCCTGTTGTCATGCTTCATCTTCTCAGACCAAATTCTGGTGTCATGCTCTAACTCCTCATTTCAAATGCTAGTGTCATATTCCACCTCCTCAATTCAAATCCTAATGTCATGCTGCATGAAACTGGGATTTGGATTGAGGAGGCAGAGCTTGACACTGGAATATGGTGTGAGTAGTCAGAGCGTGAAAATACGGAGCATAACAATAAGATTTGGCCTAAGGAGGCTGAGCATGACATCTGGATTTGGCCTGAGGGGAAAATGCATCACTGCAGGATTTGGCTTGAGGAAGTGGATCAATAGGAATTCCCCAAACTTCCACACCATGAAACAGGGATTCCCTCTTTGACCTGAGAAGGCAGATTATGACAAGGATTCTCTCTTTGGCCTGAGGAGGCAGAGCATGACACAGGGATATCCCCTTTGGTGTTTTAAGCTATGTGGCATAGAGCATCCCATCAAGGTCTGTGCTAGGTGTAAAACAGTTTATCAGTTTTGACTGAGATCTTGGAGATCTTGGAGATTCATGCTTAAAATGTCAAGAGGCATACACTGGTGAAGAGTGGATCACTCAAAAATGCTGTGTGTGAACTTAAACCTTAGGTTGTATTCACATGTTGCTGGAATATTGTGACTTTGCAAAACTGCGCAAAAAAGTGTGATAATATCTTCTTAGACATAATATAGCACTTTTCTAATGAAAATATACAAAAATATACAAAACTGCCATTACAGCTATTTAGTTGTAACATTATTTAGCCCATAATTGTACATTTTTCTGCATGTGTGTTTTGGAATGAAGAAATGACACTGCAAGCCCCTAATAGAAACCAGCTGTGTTCGAGGGGTTAATGGAGCCTCCGATAAGTAGAGCATGAAACCAGAGGAGTCTCATGTTAATGGAGAGGTTGTGGTTTGATCTGCACTAGATATTAATCATGTTACAAGACCAACTTTGATGCTCACCACTTGTAGAGGCAGACAGGGCCCGTCCATGATAATCACCCGTACTCTCTCTTCATTTATTTTGCTGAAATTTCCAACTTAAACATCATTGGTAAATGCAAGCCCCTGAGTTCTTTTATTTTATCAAGTTGTAATAAATTCTGTTCTGCTGTTTTAGTAATACTAGTTTCTGGGTATAATTGAGTGACAACCAATATGGCATCCATTACAGCTCTCATAACAGTCGCACCCAGCTTTACCAGGCTCTTAAAGGGCTGGTCTGCAAGGTAAGGCATTGACCAAGCCACCATCTCAGTATAAGGTCCTCTTTAACCGTCAGACCCAGCCCGATATAAGCATCGGTCTAAAGGCTTATAATTGTGCCAGCAGGGCTGCTCGAACAATGGCTGGATTGTTTGTGCGGCCCTTCACATTAATGTAAGCTGCACATCCCCTGTTTACACATGGAGAAATGCAGCCGATCAGTTAATGTTTTTAGGGCCACATGATGGTCCTAGTGGTCAGCTGACGAACAAGCATTTGCTCATTCATTGGCTGATCATTGGGTCTTTTACAGGAGGCAATAATCATCCCATACTGCTGATCATGCCATATGTAATAGTCTAGGGCCACACAGTAACATTTCTGGCAGATTGGCCCATCCCAGGGTCAACCCATAGGGGAAAAAGTTGTTCAACTGATGCCCATAACTTTTACCTATAACCGAACATTGAGTTTTTGTAACCCAAACCAACAGCCCTAGCCTAAGTGTTTTGTGCCTTACTATGATGTTGGCACTATGGGCACTACAATAACACAGCCGTTTAGGGGCCATTATGACACTGGAATAATACATATATCATTGGTATCAAATAAATCTATATATTTGTAAATGCAATGATGATATAAGTGACTGTAATATTATAGTGAAATAATACAGAGACAGTCCCATAAATACTTGATTGACAATATATTTAGTGACTGGGCAGGCCAAAGAATCTGCCATCTGGCAGAAAAATTCCGGGGAAACCCTGTTATGTGTGGGCAAGGATTATCCTGTTGAAAAATTGGAAGCCAGTTGGAAGCCAGGAGAGACAACACATGTTGCCACAAGTTGCCCTACACATATAGCTGAGCTGTTAGTGTCCCTCATATAACTACTAGAGCTGACCGACTGTCCTATGCAATGACTCCCTAGATCATTACACCAGTAGTCAGGGCAGTGTGTCGCTCCACAGCAAAAGCAGGATTGAAGTGCTCACCACGAGGCCTCCATAATGAAACTCAACCATCATCACTGAAGACCATATGGATCCAGTCTATAGCAGTCCAGGTCTCTCATTCATGACATTACTACATCAAAGGTCAATGGTGGCTGTCTGTCAATGACAGAACATGCAATGGACACTGTGACACCAAATTTCCTTCTGCTAAATGCCTGGAAATAGACTTAGACAAGTGTCATGATGGACTGGGGGGACAGGGAGAGTAAGCCCTAAGCTGTCCCTAGTAACACTTTCCCTGCCTACTTGCCTATCCACCCTAAACGGTGAATCGACAACTTGGAGCTGGTCCCTCCCTGCACTAAAGTGAAGTGACGTAAAAACAAATAATATACATAGTCGGTCACAGGCCAGAAACTGGAAAACTACCAGACAACAAGGTATAATATAAACTCAAAAACAGGGCAGAATATAGGGGGAGATTTATCATTGCTTTTAGAGCATTTTTTTTGTCTATGTTCAGGCGCAGTTCAGGTGCAGTTCAGACGCAAGCAGCATATTTTGAGACTTTTATGCGCCTATTGATATAGACAGTTTTATTCTTTTTGCCTACCCGTAGAATTTTTTCTTTTTGACCATGCAGTGGTCCCGTATTTCTCATTTGCGACTTTTGTCAAAAGTCGCAATTTTGTGCACAAAGGTACATTTTTAGGCGCAAAGCTACACCACCTACCAGTAGGTGTGAGAATAATTTCTACCTTCCACAATTTAACCTTTAACCCCTTCCCGCAGAATCCAGTCTATAGACGGCGAATTGCGCAGGTCCTTCGCGCATTCCGGCATTCAGTTAACCCGGCGATGCATAGCACTGGTTAACTGGCAGAAGTCACGCTGTTACCAGCCCGATAGCCGATAACTTCCGGTATATTCCGATATTCCGGTATAAGTTATCGGCTATTCCTAGAACTCTCAGCATGCCCAGACAGTCCAGGCATGTTGGGAGTTGTAGTTCTGTAACATCTTATTCATCATTACGCTGCACATTATTGATGAATAAGGTGCACGCTAGTCAAAGTATAGACAAAAAGGTGGAAGTTTGATCAAAATAGACATTTCTTGATAAATCTCCCCCATAGTGTATAAACAAACTGTTCACAAACCGGAATCCAGACAAACGGCAGACATGATAAAATGAACTAGACTAAGTATTCAACTAGTATACAGCATAATCTGAGAGATGAAGGGGATAAACAGAAGAACTGAATGCTAAAACACTACACAGATCAGGTAACATAGGACACTGTTCACACTGGGACACAGAACATTAACTCAAACAGATTAAAGGGAACCAATCATCAGATTTTACCCTATATAACGCTTGGCAAAGTATTATATAGGGTAAAATCTTTATCCTTACCATACCCCGGGGTTGCTCCTGCCCCCAGGGATGGTGAGGATATGAACATATAAACTAGTCACTGCCGTGCCCGTAAGTAGTCCCTTGTGCGGGGAGCTCCTCTCCCCTAGTCCCCTTCTTCGGCCGGCAGCGACGCCCCTCCGCTTGATTGACGGGCCGTGTCATCGGCAGAGCGATGACGCGGCCCGTCAATCAAGTTCAGAGGAGACAGATCAATGAGTAGCACAGAGGACACTAAATCAGTGATCATGTACTCTATGATCAGTGCATGTACAAAAAACTCCAAAGATCAGAAATCATGGACTCCACACTCCACAAAAGGAGTAGACATAAATACCAAAGCCAAATAGACTACTAGCCAGTGGGGCACACTCCACCATCTGATCAGGATGCTGACCTAGTAGAAAACAAAAATATAAAACATGAAACACTAGACCAGAACCGGATCAGTCTAAATAGACTCCAGAATACCAAACTGGCATTATAACATACAGAGCACAGGCAACACTAACAAGACTAACTCAGTGTGAACACAGACAAAGCAGAACGGACATACAATCCTAAAAACTGGCAGATGTAACACAAACTAAAATCTATATAAACCAGGCATATTTAACCATGGCTAAAACTCAGATAATATCACAAGATAAATACAAGGTGCATGCTCAAACAGACATGAAGTGTATTGCACAAATAACCAGCAGAAAATGCAGGAAAACTCTGGTTTAAATAGACCCACCCAAGTTCTCATTGGTTCAGAGCATTAACTATTCCCATTTCAGGGAGAATAGCAAACTGCTCAGAACATCCTAGTTTGTGAATACAAACCTAAACAGAAAAATACATAAACACATAAACGGACATTACAACCGGGGTGTGTAATGGAGGTGGTACCTGTGTCTGGATGGTGAACAAAACAGCTGGGATTTTCTTGTTTGCTTGAATATAGAAATGTATAAGCATCAAATAACTATAAATCATGGAATGATACAGATTAGGCAGAGGGTAATTCCTGGGCAGCAGGGCAGAATATGTAACTGCACCCCTTGTGTCATTTCCACTCATATGTTCTGGGAACAACAGTAGCTCTTGTATCTCTTATAGCTGTGCCTCTGAGGACTTGTATAATAGGCAACAAGGAACTACGTAGGTACTTTGTGGAGAAATATAGTACATTTCTTAAATTCATCTATTTATAACTTTAGAGAGATTGAAAAACTGAATGTTTTTTAGAAAGCTTAAAATAAAAATAGGGTCACCTAAGGAACCCATTTGTGAGCCAGTGGCCCTTCCTCCAGCATTTATATCCAGGCTGGTCTTCTGTCCCTGTAACTCCCCTGACTGAAGTTTATGGCATCAAGGTTGCCATGGTAATGGTGGAACACTTTCCCTCTTGTTGATATCTGAGTTCTTTCCTCCTCTCTGTAGAAATACAGTCTTCTGTCACTCCATGGTGCAACATGCTATACAGGTGTGTTATTTTATATGTGGGTTTTCCAGATGAGACAGACAGAAGCGGCACAGTTTATTTTTCCTTGCTGTTCACTGTAGCCAGATGTCGATCCCGCTTCAGTCTGGGTGGGCCCCCCGGTCCTGTTTCTGGTCCAGGAAATTATTATCACCCTTTGTAATTTTCCGAATACAGTGACGTCTCCTTGTTAGATCATCTCTGTAGAAACAGATTATTGGTTATATGGGATTTACATGGGCTGGTCGATTGTGTCCATAAGTTACTGTGTAGCCTAACTTTAAATCATGTGCCTAATACCATAACATTAACTGTTAAAGTAAGACGAAACCTATATTTCATATGTCATATTAAAAGTGTTGTTCCAGTTACAATAAATATTGAGCCAAATTTTATATGGCTAAGTGGTACAGGGCTGGAAAAAGGTCTATAGGGGTCAACATGTCTTTACCTCCATATGTCTTCAGTTTTGTTGCAGCATGCTCCATTGTCTGCTGTATTACAGCATTGCTTCTGGGGTGAATACTCCCATTAAATGCTACTGTACATAGGCAACATATGGCGGCACAAGCAGTACCAACAACGCCTTAGCATGGAGCCGCAGGGAATGTGTGCTGCCATGTGTAAGGATGTATTTACCATAGTGGCAGATCATGCAACTTCTATGGGGTCCATGGAGAGAGCCCCATCCTAGTTGGTCCCATTCCTTTTTTTTTTTTTAACAAACTGTGCAACACTCCTCTCTCCAGGGAACTGCATTGTCAGCAAATTAATGGAGGCAGAAAATTCCCCAATGGGCCATGGAAAGCATAGCAAGAAAAAATAAACACCAGACCCTTCTGTCCTGTGAGCATAATCAAACACCATAATAGGAGGCTCATTTTGATATTTGCTATAGGGCCCCCTGTCTTTTATGTTCACTAATGGCCATGCAACATTTCTTTACTGTGAGGAGCCTTTTTTCTTGTGCTCAATGTCGCCCTCTGCTGACTAACTCACATTGTATAGGCCAGCGGTACTCAACTGGTGGACTGGGGTAAAGATCCGGACCGCATCCACCAGTCATCCGGACTGCCCGCCGGTCTCCTCTCATTCATCTGTATCGGTGTCTCTAAGACACCGATACATATGAATAGCCGTGGTCCGGGGCAAGGGAACACACTGTCTGTCTGTGCATGATGGGAGTTATAGTCAGTAGCAGCTGAAGAGTCACTGTAGCACAGTTTATGTGGTGGCACAGTTTTAAAAATAATTGTGGGGGCACGGTGGCATGAATAATTGTGGGGCACAGTGGCATGAATAATTGTAGGGGCACGGTGGCATGAATAATTGTGGGGGCACGGTGGCATGAATACTTATATGGGCACGGTGGCATCAATAATTGATGGGGCACGGTGGCATGAATAATTGTGGGGGCACGGTGGCATGAATAATTGTGGGGGAACGGTGGCATGAATAATTGTGGGGGCACGGCGCCATCAATAATTGTAGGGGCACAATGGCATAATTGTGGGGGCACGGTGGCATAATTGTGGGGGCACAGTGGCATGAATAATTGTGGGGGCACGGTGGAATGAATAATTGTGGGGGCACGGCAGCATCAATAATTGTAGGGGCACGGTGGCATAATTGTGGGGGCACGGTGGCATAATTGTGGGGGCACAGTGACATGAATAATTGTGGGGGCACAGTGGCATGAATAATTGATGGGGCACAGTGGCATGAATAATTGTGGGGGCACGGTGGCATGAATACTTGTGGGGGGACTATGGCATCAATAATTGTGGGGGCAAGGTGGCATGAATAATTGTGGGGGCACGGTGGCATCAATAATTGTGGGGGCACGGTGGCATCAATAATTCTGGGGGCACGGTGGCATCAATAATTCTGGGGGCACGGTGGCATCAATAATTCTGGGGGCACGGTGGCATCAGTAATTGATGGGGCACGGTGGCATAAATAATTGTGGGGGGCACGGTGGCATGAATAATTGTGGGGGCACAGTGGCATGAATAATTGTTGGGGCACGGTGGCATGAATAATTGTGTGGGCACGGTGGCATCAATAATTGTGGGGGCACAGTGGCATCATTCATTGTCGGGGCACAGTGGCATCATTCATTGTTTTATGGTACAGTAGTGTTTGTCAAAATTATATTTGGGGACATACTGTGTGGCAGTAATATACAAGGGATATAGTGTGTGGCAGTAATATATTCAGGGGTATAGCATGCGGCAGTAATATATTCAGAGGCACAGGGTGCGGCAGTAATATATTCAGGGGTATAGCATGTGGCAGTAATATACCAGGGGCACAGCGTGCGGCAGTAATATATTCAGAGGCATAGCGTGTGGCAGTAATATACCAGGGGCACAGCATTCAGCAGTAATATATTCAGGGGTAAAGCATCTGGCAATAATATACCAGGGGCACAGCGTGAGGCAGTAATATATTCAGGGGTATAGCATATGGCAGTAATATACCAGGGGCACAGCGTGCGGCAGTAATATATTCAGAGGCATAGCGTGTGGTAGTAATATACCAGGGGCACAGCATGCGGCAGTAATATATTCAGGGGTAAAGCATCTGGCAATAATATACCAGGGGCACAGCATGTGGCAGTAATATATTCAGGGGTATAGCGTGTGGCAGTAATATACCAGGGGCACAGTGTGCGGCAGTATTCTATTCAGGGGCACAGCGTGTGGCAGTATTACATTCAGGGGCATAGTGTGTGGCAGTAATATACCAGGGGCATAGCGTGTGGCAGTATTCTATTCAGGGGCACAGCGTGTGGTAGTATTACATTCAGGGGCATAGCATGTGGCAGTAATATACCAGGGTCACAGCGTGTGGCAGTAATATACCAGAGGCACAGCGTGTGGCAGTATTCTATTCAGGGGAACAGCGTGTGGCAGTATTATATTCCAGGGGCATAGCATGTGGCAGTAATATACCAGGGTCACAGCGTGTGGCAGTAATATACCAGAGGCACAGCGTGTGGCAGTATTCTATTCAGGGGAACAGCGTGTGGCAGTATTATATTCAGGGGCATAGCGTGTGGCAGTAATATACCAGGGGCACAGCGTGTGGCAGTATTATATTCAGGGGCATAGCGTGTGGCAGTAATATACCAGGGGCACAGCGTGTGGCAGTATTATATTCAGGGGCATAGCGTGTGGCAGTAATATACCAGGGGCAGAGCGTGTGGCAGTATTATATTCAGGGGCACAGCGTGTGGTAGTATTATATACAAGGGTACAGCATGTGGCAGTATAATATTCAGGGGCACAGTGTGTGGCAGTATTATATTCAAGGATACACAATGCGGCAGTATTATTTCCAGGGGTACAGTCTCAGTTTTCAGTATTCAGAAAATACAGGAAACAGTAGGTTTACATCCTCCAGACTTCAGTCATTTTGCATATCTCCTTAAAGGGGTACTCTGGTGGAAAACTTTTTTTTTTTTTTTAATCAACTGGTGCCAGAAAGTTAAACAGATTTGTAAATGACTACTATTTTAAAAAAAATCTTAATCCTTCTAGTACTTATTAGCTGCTGAATACTACTGAGGAAATGCTTTTCTTTTTGGAACACAGTGCTCTCTGCTGACATCATGCTCTCTGCTGACATCATGACCACAGTGCTCTCTGCTGACATCTCTGTCCATTTTAAGAACTGTCCAGAGTAGGAGAAAATCCCCATAGAAAACATATGCTGCTCTGGACAGTTCCTAAAATGGACAGAGATGTCAGCAGAGAGCACTATGGTCATGATGTCAGCAGAGAGCTCTGTGTTCCAAAAAGAAAAGAATTTCCTCTGTAGTATTCAGCAGTTAATAAGTACTGGAAGTAGGAAGATTTTTTAATAGAAGTAATTTACAAACCTGTTTAACTTTCTGGTACCAGTTGATTAAAAAAAAAAAAGTTTCCACCAGAGTACCCCCTTAATGCCACTGAGGGGAACCAGGCCTCAGCGCTTTGCTTGGACCTTTACCAGTGGTAGACCTGAATAAGTGGACCCTCATTAAAAACAGTTGAGTACCCCTGGTATAGGCTATACCCTCACAAAAGATAGCTATCGACTTAACCCCTTCAGGGTTTTTCCGTTTTTGCACTTTCGTTTTTTCCTCCTTACCTTTTAAAAATCATAACACTTTCAATTTTCCACCTAAAAATCCATATTATGGCTTATTTTTTTGCGTCGCCAATTCTACTTTGCAGTGACATTAGTCATTTTACCCAAAAATGCACGGCGAAACGGGAAAAAAAATCATTGTGCGACAAAATCGAAGAAAAAATGCCATTTTGTAACTTATGGCGGGCTTCCGTTTCTACGCAGTGCATATTTCGGTAAAAATTACACCTTATCATTATTCTGTAGGTCCATACGGTTAAAATGATACCCTACTTATATAGGTTTGATTTTGTCGCACTTCTGGAAAAAATCATAACTACATGCAGGAAAATGTATACGTTTAAAAATGTCATCTTCTGACCCCTATAACTTTTTTATTTTTCCACGTACAGGGCGGTATGAGGACTCATTTTTTGCGTCGTGATCTGAAGTTTTTATCGGTATGATATTTGTTTTGATCTGACTTTTTGATCACTTTTTATTCATTTTTTAATGGTATAAAAAGTGACCAAAAATGCGCTTTTTTTGACTTTGGAATTTTTTTGCGCGTACGCCATTGACCGTACGGTTTAATTAATTATATATTTTTATAGTTCGGACATTTATGCACGCGGCAATACCACATATGTTTATTTTTTTTTTTTTTTACACTGTTTTATTTTTTTTATGGGAAAAGGGGGGTGATTCAAACTTTTATTAGGGAAGGGGTTAAATGACCTTTATTAACACTTTTTTTTTACATTTTTTTTTGCAGTGTTATAGGTCCCATAGGGACCTATAACACTGCACACACTGATCTCCTATGCTGATCACTAGCGTGTATTAACACGCCTGTGATCAGTGTTATCGGCACTTGACTGCTCCTGCCTGGATCTCAGGCACGGAGCAGTCATTCGCCGATCGGACACCGAGGAGGCAGGTAAGGGCCCTCCCGGTGTCCTGCCAGCTGTTCGGGACGCCGCCATTTCACCGCGGCGGTGCCGAACAGCCCGACTGAGCCGGGTCACTTTCACTTTCGCTTTAGAAGCGGCGGTCAGCTTTGACCGCCGCTTCTAAAGGGTTAATACCTCACATCGCCGCGATCGGCGATGTGTGGTATTAGCCGCGGGTCCCGGCCGTTGATGAGCGCCGGGACCTACGCGATATGATGCGGGATCGCGGCGCGATCCCGCTTCATATCGCGGGAGCCGGCGCAGGACGTAAATATACATCCTGCGTCGTTAAGGGGTTAAAGGGGTACTCTGGTGGATTTTTTTTTTTTATCAACTTGTGCCAGAAAGTTAAACAGATTTGCAAATTACTTCTGTAAAAAAAAATATTCGTCCTTCAAGTACTTATTAGCAGCTGTATGCAACAGAGGAAATTCTTTTCTTATTGAATTTCTTTTTTGTCTTGTCCACAGTGCTCCCTGCTGACACCCCTGTCCATGTCAGGAACTGTCCCCGACATGGACAGAGGTGTCAGCAGAGAGCACTGTGGACAAGACAAAAATGAAATTCAAAAAGAAAAGAATTTCCTCTGTAGCATACAGCTGCTCATAAGTACTGGAAGGATTAATATTTTTTAATAGAAGTAATTTGCTAATCTGTTTAACTTTCTGGCACCATTTCATTATAAGAAAAATAAATAAAGTTTTCCCCCCGAGTACCCCTTTAACTCTTATTTGACCAGCATCTGTCTCTCCGGATCCCCCCATACAGATGAACATGTATTTTTATTTAGTAGAGGGGTTAACAAAAGGAGTTGAAATCCAACATGCCTGATCCTTTTCTTCCCTAACATCACTGGGGGAGATTAGGAGACCACCAAACAAATTAGATGGGCAGCAACTCATGCCAAAATTGGAAGGTTCAGATGATAATTATCTAATGTGCGTGGCCAGCTTAAGAGAAAAGGACATTGAGAAGGCATGTTCCGTACCTCATGAAAAGCAACAGCAAGTGGACATCAGAACATGACAACATGGCCGTCTCACAAAATGTGCAGTAGCCATAATATACTGCTGGTAGACATCTGGATTAATTCCATTTTTTTATTATTATTATTATTATTATTATTGTTTTTTTATCCTACATGGAAACTTGTTTAACCCCTTAAGGACCCAGCCCAAATATACCTTAAGGACCCGGCCATTTTTTGAACATCTGACCACTGTCACTTCAAGCATTAATAACTCTGGGATGCTTTTTACCTTTCATTCTGATTCCGAGATTGTTTTTTCGTGACATATTCTACTTTATGTTAGTGGTAAAAATTTGTCGATACTTGCATCATTTCTTGGTGAAAAATTCCAAAATTTGATGAAAAAATTGAAAATTTTGATTTTTTTTTTACTTTGAAGCTCTCTGCTTATAAGGGAAACGGATATTCCAAATAAATTATACACTGATTCACATATACAATATGTCTACTTTATGTTTGCATCATAAAGTTGACAGGTTTTTACTTTTGGAAGACATCAGAGGGCTTCAAAGTTCAGCAGCAATTTTCAAATTTTTCACAAAATTTTCAAAATCGGAATTTTGTCAGGGACCAGTTCAGTTTTGAAGTGGATTTGAAGGGCCTTCATATTAGAAATACCCCACAAATGACCCCATTATAAAAACTGCACCCCTCAAAGTATTCAAAATGATATTCAGTAAGTGTGTTAACCCTTTAGGTGTTTCACAGGAATAGTAGCAAAGTGAAGGAGAAAATTCAAAATCTTCATTTTTTACACTCACACGTTCTTGTAGACCCAGTTTTTGAATTTTTACAAGTGGTAATAGGAGAAAAAGCCCCCAAAATTTGTAACCCAATTTCTCTCGAATAAGGAAATACCTCATATGTGTATGTTAAGTGTTCGGCGGGCGCAGTAGAGGGCACAGAAGGGAAGGAGCGACAATGGGATTTTGGAGAGGGAATTTTTCTGAAATGGTTTTTGGAGGGCATGTCACATTTAGAAAGCCCCTATGGTGCCAGAACAGCAGAAAACACCACATGGCATACCATTTTGGAAACTACCCCCCTCAAGGCACGTAACAAGGGGTCCAGTTAGCCTTAACAGGTGTTTGACAACTTTTCGTTAAAATCGGATGTGTAAATGGAAAAAAAAAATTCACTCTAAAGTGCAGTTTTTCCCCCAAATTTACCATTTTACAAAGGGTAATAAGAGAAAATGCCCCCCAAATTTGTAACCCCATCTCTTCTGAGTATGGAAATACCCCATGTTAGGACGTAAAATGCTTTGCGGGCGAACTACAATGCTCAGAAGAGGAGTCACATTTGGCTTTTTGAAAGCAACTTTTGCTGAAATGTTTTTTTGGGGGGCATGTCGAATTTAGGAAGCCCCTGTGGTGCCAGAACAGCAAAAAATACCCACATGGCATACTATTTTGGAAACTACACCCCTCAAGGAACGTAACAAGGGGTCCGCTGAGCCTTAACACCCCACAGGTATTTGACGACTTTTCGTTAAAGTTGGATGTGTAAATGAAAACATTTTTTTTTTTTTACTAAAATGCAGTTTTTCCCCTAAATTTTACATTTTTACAAGGGGTAATAGGAGAAAATGACCCCCAAAATTTGTATGGAAATACCCCATGTTAGGACGTAAAATGCTCTGCTGGCGAACTACAATGCTCAGAAGAGGAGGAGCGCCATTGAGCTTTTGGAAAGAGAATTAGTTTGGAATGGTAGTCAGGGGCCATGTGCGTTTACAAAGCCACCCGTGGTGCCACAACAGTGGACCCCCCCACATGTGACCCCATTTTGGAAACTACACCCCTCACAGAATTTAATAAGGGGTGCAGTGAGTATTTACACCCCACAGATCTTTGGAACAGTGGGCTGTCCAAATGAAAAATTTTATTTTTCATTTTTACGGACCACTGTTCCAAAAATCTGTCAGACACCTGTGGGGTGTAAATTCTCAATGTACCCCTTATTACATTACATGAGGGGTGTAGTTTCCAAAATGGGGTCAAATGTGTTGGGGGTCCATTGTTCTGGCACTATGGGGGCTTTGTAAACACATGTGGCCTTCAATTCCGGACAAATTTTCTCTACAAAATCCCAATGGCGCTCCTTCTCTTCTGAGCATTGTAGTTCACCCGCAGAGCACTTTAAATTCACATATGCGGTATGTTCTTACTCAGAAGAGATGGGGTTACAAATTTGGGGGGGGATTTTTTTTCCTATTTTCGTTTGTGAAAATGAAAAATTTAGGGTAACACCAGCATTTTAGTGAAAAAATATAATTTTTTTCATTTTCCCATCCAACTTTAATGAAAATTCGTCAAACACCTTTGGGGTGTTCAGGCTCACTATACCCCTTGTCACGTTCGGTGAGGGGTGTAGTTTCCAAAATAGGGTCACATGTGGGTATTTTATTTTTTTTGCGTTTGTCAGAACCGCTGTAAAATCAGCCACCCCTGTGCAAATCACCAATTTAGGCCTCAAATGTACATGGTGCGCTCTCACTCCTGAGCCTTGTTGTGTACCCGCAGAGCATTTTACGCCCACATCTGGGGTATTTCCGTACTCAGAAGAAAATTGCGTTACAAATTTTGGGGGTCTTTTTTTCCTTTAACAGTTGTGGAAATAAAAAGTATGGGGCAACACCAGCATGTTAGAGTAAAATTTATTTATTTTTTTACACTAACAGGTTGGTGTAGCCCCCAACTTTTCCTTTTCACAAGCGGTAAAAGGAAAAAAAAGACTCCCAAAATTTGTAGTGCAATTTCACCCGAGTACGGCGATACCCCATATATGGCCCTAAACGCCTAAACTGTTTCCTTGAAATACGACAGGGCTCCGAAGTGAGCGCGCCATGCGCATTTGAGGACTAAATTAGGGATTGCATAGGGGTGGACATAGGGGTATTCTACCCCAGTGATTCCCAAACAGGGTGCCTCCAGCTGTTGCTAAACTCCCAGCATGCCTGGACAGTCAGTGGCTGTCCAGAAATGCTGGGAGTTGTTGTTTTGCAACAGCTGGAGGCTCCGTTTTGGAAACCCTGCCGTACAAGACATTTTTAATTTTTATTGGGGGGGACAGTGTAAGGGGGTGTAAATGTAGTGTTTTACCCTTTATTATGTGTTAGTGTAGTGTAGTATAGTGTTTTTAGGGTACATTCACACTGGCGTATTACGGTGAATTTCCCGCTAGGAGTTTGCGCTGCGGCGAAAAATTTGCCGCAGCCCAAACTTGAAGCAGGAAATTTACTGTAAACCTGTCCATGTGAATGTACCCTGTACATTCACATGGGGGGGGGGGGGGGGGCAAACCTCCAGGTGTTTCAAAACTACAACTCCCAGCATGTACTGACAGACCATGCATGCTGGGAGTTGTACTTTTGCAACAGCTGGAGGCACACTGGTTGGAAAACCTTCAGTTAGGTTCTATTACCTAACTCAGTATTTTCCAACCAGTGTGCCTCCAGCTGTTGCAAAACTACAACTCCCAGCATGTACTAATCACCGAAGGGCATGCTGGGAGATGTAGTTATGCAACAGCTGGAGGTACCCAACTACAACTTCCAGCATGCCAAGACAGCTGTTTGCTTTCTGGGCATGCTGGGATTTGCAGTTTTGCAACATCTGGAGAGCTACAGTTTTTAGACCAGTGCACAGTGATCTCCAAACTGTGGACCTCCAGATGTTGCAAAACTACAACTCCCAGCATGCCCAGACAACAAACAGCTATGTGGGCATGCTAGGAGTTGTAGTTTTGCAAGATCTGGAGGGATATACTTTAGAGACCACTGTATAGTGGTCTCAAACTGCAGCCCTCCAGCTGTTGCAAAACTACATATTCCAGCATGCCCAAACAGCTGTCTGGGCATGCTGGAAGTTGTAGTTTTGCAACATCTGGAGGGATACAGTTAGAGACCACAGTCTCAGACTGTAGCCCTCCAGATCAACTTACCGGCTTCCGTAGGATCCCGGGAGCCGTCCTCTTCAGACGCAGGTCACGTGCCCGGTCCCCTTCGGTTCCCCGTTCTGCCCCGCCTATTGTGGGTGGGCAGGACGGGGAAAACGAAAGTTAACCCCCCCGCCCCCGGTCTGCTATTGGTCGTCGCCTCTGACGATCAATAGCAGACCAATAGCAGGGATAGGAGGGGTGGAACCCCTGCCACCTCACTCCTATGCCTACAGGGGGATCGTGGGTGTCTTAGACAACCGCGATCCCCCTTCTATTCCGGGTCACCGGGTCACCATTGACCCGTATGACCCGGAATCGGCGCAAATCGCAAGTGTGAATTCACCCTGGATACGCCCTGGGTCCTTAAGTACCAGGACGTCAAGGCGTATCCATACGCCCTAGGTCCTTAAGTGGTTAAAGGGGTACTCCGGTGAAAAACTTATTTTTTTTTTATCAACTGGTGCCAGAAAGTTAAACAGATTTGGAAATTACTTCTATTAAAAAATCTTAATTGTTCCTGTACTTATTAGCTGCTGAATACTACAGTGGAAATTATTTTCCGTTTGAAACACAGAGCTGTCTGCTGACATCATGAGCACAGTGCTCTCTGCAGACATCTTTCTCCATTTTAAGAACTGTCCAGAGTAAAAGGAAATTCCCATAGCAAACATATGCTGTTCTGGACAGTTCCTAAAATGGACAGAGATGTCAGCAGAGAGCACTGTGCTCATGATGTCAGCAGACAGCTCTGTGTTTCAAAAAGAAAAAAATTTCCGCTGCAGCCTTCTATTCCTATTTCTTTTGCATTGTGGATTATCAGCAGCTAATAAGTACAGGAAGGATTAAGATTTTTTAATAGAAGTAAATTACAAATCTGTTGATTTAAAAAAAAAAGTTTTTCACTGGAATACCCCTTTAAACATCACAATAAAAAGAGTCTAAGAACAGTGAAGTTTTTTTTCTGACTACAGTTTTATCATAAGTTTAAACAAATAACTTGTGATTTTGTAGCAAGTATTGTAATGATACTGGATGTGCCATTGTATATCTTGTCTTCTCCCTATACACATGCAAACATAAAAATTCCAATTCTTTATGTTACTTTGCACGTCGGACAACACAGATTTTGTCTTTCGGTCTTGGAGAGGCTGCAAAATTCATACAGCTGGCTGGCATGAAGCAGAAAACTGTATATATAACAATGATAGAAGCAGATCTGACATGATATATAGTAACGCCATCTCCCTTCTTGTACTCATGAACTTGCAACAAATCATCTATGAGAAAACTTTGCAAGGCAAAATTCAAGTTCGAACAAGCATATATCATCAGTATATAGGTTCCTGTAACGAAGAGCAATCTAATTTATGAGGCTCTTGTGGAAACTTGTGTTGAGTTGTACACTATTTCGATTTCCTCTTTAAGCTGTATACAATAAGAATAGTACTGCCCACTATGTACAAGAATATAACTACTATAATACTGCCCCTATGTACAAGAATATAACTACTATAATACTGCCCCTATGTACAAGAATATAACTACTATAATACTGTTTACTATGAAAAAGAATAAAACTACTATAAAACTGCTTCTTATGTACAAGAATATAACTACTATAATACTGTTTACTATGAACAAGAATATAACTACCATAAAACTGCTTCTTATGTACAAGAATATAACTAGTATAATACTGTGTCTAAGAGCAGACACACAGCGATCTGCGAGTCCCCGCGCCTGTGCGCAGTGTACTTGCACACATTGCGGCCGCTCCCCCTGGTCCCTGATCTAGGCCGAGAGCAACCGCCATGTGTGCAAGTACACTGCGCATGCGTTCGGTGACTCGCAGATTGCTGTGTGTCTGCTCGTAGCAGTGGATTGCCGCTGCAAGCAAGCACAGCTGGAGGAACACTGTAGGATCAATCATCTGTGGATCCACAGCGTAAAATATGCTGTGAATCCGTTCTGTGTGACCCTACCCTAATATTGCCCACAATGTACAAGAATAAAACTACTATAAAACTGTTTCTATTAACAATAATATATCTACTATAATAGTGCCTCCTATATACGAGAATATAACCACTATAATACTGTCTCCTATGTACAAGAATATAACTAGTATAATACTATCCCCTATATATACAAGAATATAACTACTATAATACTGCCTCCTATGTACGAAAATATAACTACTATAATACTGCCTCCTATGTACAAGAATATAACTACTATAATACTATCTCCTATATATACAAGAATATAACTACTATAATACTGCCTCCTGTGTACGAGAATATAACTACTATAATACTGCCTCCTATGTACGAGAATATAACTACTATAATACTGCCTCCTATGTACCAGAATATAACTACTATAATCCACAATGCAAAAGAAATAGGAGTAGAAGGCGGCACTCACCAGGTTCTTAGCAATGAATCTTCTTTATTAGACGCAAAACGGTGAAGTGTCATACATAAAATATAAGAAAAGAGAGCGCTCCATAGCATAAAACCGCCCGGGTGAGAGTGACAATTGATTGAAAGAAACCCTTACCACAGGCGGTTGTGTGAGCTCACACACAACAATGGTCAGCGTGAGTATAAGACCCGGTCTGAAGCCTCCCAACCAAACGAGCAGTAGTGGGTGAAGACTTCCAGAGGACGGTGGGTTACCGCGGCACTGACCAGGGATAGGCACGTCAGGTAAGTAGGAAGGAAGGATTTTATTTTAAACAATGCAACGCGTTTCCCTGCACTGGCATGGCTTCGTCAGGCATAACAATCAAGGTAGGGAGGGATCTTATATATGGAGCAGTATTAACTCTTGCATAACCTGCCTTGTATCTTTAACAATGATTAGAATCATTTTCAGATTTTATAACCAACATCTACAAAGTAAAATATATAATTCATCACCATACATCAAATACCCATATAAAATATAGGATATAAGTGAGAGGGGCATGCATGCATATACAAAAAAGATAACCAACCATTATCAGAAAATAATTATCTTAGTTATATGAATTTATATTTTAAATTTTTTATTTTTTTTATTGTTATTTTAATTTTTATTTATATATATTTATGTTTTCGTAAATATACTCAATTAAATCGAATAGATTCGAATATAATACCTTTCTTTCACAAAAAATTTAAATCTCATTGCACACAAGCATGCATTCCAACTCACACACAATCCATATATAGACATAGTTCAAACCATATAGCATAGTATTAAAAATAAATAAAATACAAAATAAAATCGGATATTGTCAATAAAAAAACAAAGGACAAGTATAAAAAAATATATTTTTTTTTTAGAAAATGAGAATTAATAATATAATATAAAAAGGACTAAAATTTATATATGAAAATGCTGTGTATGAACAGAACATCAGGATCAAGATTATCGCACATTGTCGATCGTTTCATTCAATCCCGAGGGAACAACGTGGCCAATTTATGTACCCAGAAGGATTCCCGATTTACCTATCATGCCGGGTCACCCGGCGTCCCTGTCTTCCTGTATTTTATGTATGACACTGCACCGTTTTGCATCAAATAAAGAAGATTCATTGATACAAACCTGGTGAGTGCCACCTTCCATTCCTATATCTTTTGCATTGTGGATTTATCTACTGTCCAGGCTGAGCCCCCGATGATTTGCACGAACACCCACACCAGTTTTCAGTCTACACTTCACTCCGGAGCAGTGGCTGTGTCGAACGCTGTTTCTTTCTTATGAAAATAAGTACTATAAGGCTAAGTTTCCACTTGTTTTTTTTCTGGCAATTTTTGAGCCAAAGCCAGAAGTGTTTTCAAAAGGAATATAACATATAAAGGAAGGACTTACACTTCTCCTCCCTTATGGATCCACTTCTGACTTTGGCTCAAAAATTGCTGTGACAGTTTTCCAAAAACTGCCAGAAAAAAAAACAAGTGGAATCTTAGCCTAATACTGTATTATATCTACAAGAATATAACCACTATAATACTGTTTATAATAAAATAATTTAACTACTTTGATACTGCCCCCAAAGCACAAGAATGTAACTCCTATCATACTGCTGCTATGTGCAAGAGTAAAACTTCTATAACATTAGGCAAGAAGTTGGATGTGCACAGTTTGATGATTTGCCCTTTCAGTTGTGAATCACTGAATGTCTACTAATATAAAACTGAGATCATAGTCAGATTGGTGGTTGTACTGTCAATCTAGAATAAACTTCAGCAAAATCAAGCAGGAAGTATTTGTCTTTTGGCTCACAGTCTAGATGTTTTCCATTTTTTTGCATCTCCCAGGAGGCACATGTTCCTGCGTAGTTCTTATATTTAGCTCCTCAGAAAGGCCTGGTCATCCGTGTTATTAGAAACTTCAGATAGGAAAATATCACACTCCGCGTGGCGAGAACCTGGAACGTTTCATCAAGCGACCTTTCATCTTCCAGCCATGATGTCAGCTTACTTTACACCACCACATAACTCACATGACGTAGACACTACAATAGCCGGCCGATCATAAAACATATCCCGTAATTACAAAGAAAACACTGGCTTTCCCTTCCTTTCATTTCCTGGATCCTGCCTGCCTATCAACAGATGCCCCAGATTAGCAAGAACTTACAAAGTGCTCTGGTACCAAGAGTGACAATCTAGGGCTTAAGGCTCTCCGAAGTGCCAAAAAACCTTGCTCATAACTTGGTTTTCTTTTAACTCGGTCAAATATTTATTTTTCGGCTTCCTGCAAATCCTTTACACGACTCGTGGCCTGTTATTCTAAAAGTCATTATTGTTAGAGAACTTTGCCTTTCAGGGGATTTTTATAGGACTGTAAAGTTACAGGTTACTCTCCGAAAGGTGTTTATTCCACCCTGGCACGGGGAGAGAAATTCTGGGAGTTGGAGAAGGTCGGGCCTCTTGGCTGCAGGTTCTAACCTTTCTCCAACCTTGTGATTTGTAGAGGTGCTTAACACAACTGAGAATTATACTTCCCATACTCGGTGGTGACAAAGTTGATAGACCAAACTGAGAACCCTGGCCGATCCTAGGAAGAACTGCTGATATTTCGATTTTTTTCTTAAAAACCAGTCTTCCTTTTCTTGTGTGAGTAAGAAACATTGCGAGTCTCTTTTTGTCTGCTTTTGTGGTAGACTTTGTTAGGCACCTGTAGTAGCGGTATAGCCTCTGTTATTGTAATCCAGTGACATTAGACTGGACAAGACTGGACACAGGATATAAAGGATTATGTGGGCTTTACCGTTGAACACCATCAAAGAGGCTGGGACTTTACTGTAGGTAATCCCCCAGTTAATAGCAACTGAGAACTAAGAGCACGGACAAAAACATAGTCATCAAGCAGGGGTCGGCAACACAAAAAAAAGGAGGTACCAGGATAGTGAGCAATTCCAGTACATAACACATAGGTCAGAACAGTTTAAACAGAAATTATAGGAAGCCAGGGGTAAAGTAAAAGAATATCAACAGGAAAAAAAAGACAAGCTAATACCCTTTAAGTAGCAAAAACAATCATCAAAGAGACCAGGTTAGTACAAACAGAAAACCAACAAAGTAACCCTAACAAAAATAAACACACAAAGTAAGATCACGGGCCACAAAAGTACCACAGTAAGCAAAAAATACAAAGAATCAAATTAATGAACCACCTTGAAATAAATAAATAGAAATACATAAGTACATATGCCACAATGTAAAAGATTAAAGAGAAAGAAACCTAGAGGACATGGATTAAAAGTCAGTGGCAATAAAGTGCAAAGAAAATAAATAAATATTCAAGACCCTAGGCTCTCTGTATAATTAGAATGAATGGCACACAAAACATCCCATGAAGTGTCAAAGGGTTACAGACCTTACTTGAGTCTGTACAAGATGAGACAGAAATGGCATTAAAGATGAAAGCCAGTAAATACCCAATACCATTGGCTCTTTGTACACAAAAGAACCCCATATTGAACATGAGATCTCGGGGGTGGGGGGGAGGGTTCCAGAGGTCGGATCTCCCACAATCAGACTCTATGCACAGTCTTTAAACACTGGGGTATCCCTTTAAATTGCTATGGGAGTAGAAACCTCTCCCTGCTACTGCAATTAAAGGATTACTTCGAGATAGAAAAATGTATCCCCTATCCTAAGGAAAGCAAGTAAGTGTCAGATCGCGATGGGTCCGACCGCTGGTATTCCCCGCGGTCTCACTGCGCTCTGGTATCTCCGGCCTTCCCATAGAATTTCATGGAGGGGACGTGTCAGCCACCCCTTTGTACAGTGCTCAACACAGCTCTTTTTTGCAGGGGGCCCCAGTGGTCGGTATCTCCCCACGCGATCTGACATTTATCCCCTATGGAATAAATGTTTCTATCCCGGAGTACAGCTTTAACAAATCAACCTTAGTTATATATCAGATAGGAGACTCATATCTTGCATTAATCTTTCTTTCTTTAATGCTCATAGCAGAAAACATCATACAATTTTTTCAAAACAAAAAACTACAATTCCCAGCAGTCCTGTTACGCTGAGCGCTCCGGGTCTCCGCTCCTCCCCGAAGCGCTCGCAGCGTTCTTTAATTCGCAGCGCTCCGGTCAGACCTGCTGACCGGGTGCGCTGCGATATTGCTCCCAGCCGGGATGCGATTCGCGATGCGGGACGCGCCCGCTCGCGATGCGCATCTCGGTCCCCGTACCTGACCCGTTCCCCGTCTGTGTTGTCCCTGTGCGCGTGGCCCCGCTCCTTAGGGCGCGCGTGCGCCGGGTCTCTGCAATTTAAAGGGCCAGTGCACCAATGATGGTGCCTGGCCCAATCACCTTGATTAGTTTCCACCTGTGCACTCCCTACTTATACCTCACTTCCCCTGCACTCCCTGGCCGGATCTTGTTGCCCTTGTGCCAGAGAAAGCCTTTCCTTGAGTGTTCCTTGCCTGTGTTCCAGACCTCCTGCCGTTGCCCCTGACTACGATCCTTGCTGCCTGCCCTGACCTTCTGCTACGTCCGACCTTGCTCTTGCCTTATCCCTTGTACCATGCCTATCTCAGCAGTCAGAGAGGTTGAGCCGTTGCCGGTGGATACGACCTGGTTGCTACCGCCGCTGCAAGACCATCCCGCTTTGCGGCGGGCTCTGGTGAAAACCAGTAGCTACTTAGAACCGGTCCACCGACACGGTCCACGCCAAACCCTCTCTGACACAGAGGATCCACCTCCTACCTGCCGAACCGTGACAAGTCCCCTGTACACTCCTCCCCTCCTAGCCTGACTGGCTGCTATAAAAGGGGGCTGCTTGTAGATCCTCTTCCTCTTTCTTTCTGCTCTGGCAGCAAGTTAAGTATATGATCTGTCTCATATGGTTTTTCTTTGTTTCCTTTTCTATTTATATTGTCATATAGGATCATATACGGTTCATTCATATATGATTTGTCCTGTACTTTTGTGATTTTATTGTTTTATTATTATTATTATAATTATTATTCTTATTATAACTCTGTCTTCATCTACTTACAGATTGTGAGTCTGTAATTTGAGTCGCACGCTTCGCGATCCTTCTTTTCTGTCCTAATTCTTTCCTTTTCCCCCCTTTGTTCCTTCCTTTCCCCTTCTTTTCCCGCTTGTAGTCTTACCCGACTCCATATTGGGGGAGGGCCTTAGCGTCTTCTTGTCAGCGTTCCCGCCATCTCTCTCTTTTCGCGGGCTTAGAGCGTCGGGGGCGTGTTCTAGTGACGCGCTCCTGACGCGCACGCTTACATCATTGACCGCGCGTCCTATCACAGAACTCGCGACCGTAATCTCGTGAGATTACGCCCGCGAGCGCTGTAGCTGAGTTACGCCTCCTCGCTCCGGCGCCAGTGTTGTGCGAGAGGAGTGAGGGAGCGCCAGCATCGCGTACGGTCTGTCTGTATATGTGGCAACGGTTGTCCTATGAACATACCTTTCAGAGCTTAGCTTGTTATACATATCCAGGGCTGTTAACTCTTACCTTGCTGTAGATACCGCAGTATATTTTTATTCTACCTTAGTCCTAGCTACTTGTAGCTACTAGTCTTATCATGTCTGAGGACAACCATTTTATTACTCCTGTCCCCACATTGTCCGGAGTTGCTGGTAAAGCTGTAGATCTAGAAACTTCCCAGTTCTTGTCAGCAGCACAAATTCAGGACCTTATCAATAAGTCCGTCCAGGCTGCTTTAACATCTGCAGCTTGGCCTACCATACCACAGGCCACTACATCTGGCATCCGGACTACAGGGGGTAAAGCCCCTTCTAAACGGAAACATGTGTCAGCCCAACTCGACTCCCCGGCAGGGGAAGATAATAATATGTCCCAGACAGGACCCAACCCGGCCTGTCACGCCCCACATCAATCTGAACAAGTACGACCCTTGGGCCTCAAGGAGACAATAAAGAGGCATAAGACCGCCAGACGGTCTAAACCTAATTCTTTTGACACCTCTAATGATGACTCATCTATCGAATCGGAGGTAGCTGATGATGATAATTCAGAGTCTGTGGACTCAGATGCGGGGCTCATGGCAGACTTTGATGATGCCACAGTAAACACCCCAAGCGAGGCGATTCTAGATACACTAGGGCAGCCATTTTTCAGCCCTGATGCTATTTCGCATCCACGATCAGGAGACTGGGCACCGCTACCTCAGGTCGCTCAGTATATAGAGTTCTGGACCAGAAGGGCTATCGGAGCAGCTAAGAGGCTGGGCCCAAAGAGCCGTGTGTATGCTCGGTAGTGCAAACACTACCTGTTCAATTGAAAGGAGGAGATCAATCCTCATGAAACTGGAACCTCAGCTATCACACTTAGCTGAGAGCGAACCAGGTCCCTCTGCCGAGGGTATGTTGTTTGGAGAGGACTTACTTAAGAATATTAACAAATTTGTGTCCCTCTTCACAAGCCTTGACAAGGCCCAATCTTCACTGAAGAAGGCGGGCCAACCCGTCAAGGTTTTTGGCAAGGCCGGCAGAAGCAGAGGCCGATCTGCCGGCCGCAACGCTTCTTTCAGGCCATACAACAGACCAGGTGCCCAACAATATCAGCCCGTACACCAGCCGTATGCTTTGCCAGTGGCTCAACCCGCACCATTTTTCCCCTTCCCCCGGGGTCGACCATGGAGAGGACGCGGGGGACGTGGTTATCCCAGGTCACGCCCGACAACTGGTGAGTACCCTTCCACTTTCTCTACCACATACCTTAGTGGGGGGCAGACTAATGTATTTTACCCACGTCTGGTCCACGATTACGGCAGACGCCTGGGTTCTCAACACTGTGAAGGGATACATCATAGAATTCCTGTCTGTGCCAACTCTAAATGTTATCCCATACCCAATACGATTTTCTACTCCAAATGTAGCCCTCATAGACGAGGAACTACAAGAACTTCGGAAAAAAGGGGCGGTTCAGGAAGTAGACCCCCAGTCGCCAGGGTTTGTCAGCAACCTCTTCTTAGTCAAGAAGAAAGACGGCGGCTATCGCCCGGTCATAAACTTAAGAGATCTAAACCAACATGTGACATATCATCATTTCAAGATGGAAGGGATCCATCTATTAAGAGACCTCCTGTGGCCAGGGGACTGGCTAGTAAAAATCGACCTAAAGGACGCGTATCTCACCGTCCCAATGCAACCTTCTTCACAGAAATTCCTAAGATTTCTTTGGAGAAACAGAATGTGGCAATTCACTTGCCTTCCATTCGGTTTGTCATCGGCCCCGTGGTGTTTCACCAAGTTGATGAAACCCGTGATAGCTGTTCTTCGGAGCAGGGGGGTGAGACTCATAATATATCTGGACGATCTCCTTATCATGGCTCGGTCCAGGTCTCAAGCCATACTACACAGGCAATGGACAGTGGCTCTGTTAGAGGAATTAGGATTCCTCATCAATCACAAGAAGTCGGTTCTTCATCCGGCTCAAGAGATGGAATTTTGGGGTTTTCTAGTGGACACCCAACAAGCCGTTTTAAGACTACCGACGTCAAAACTCACTCTGATTCGCAAGGAAATCAGGGCGGTTTTGCGCAAGGGTCAAACTTCTTTGAGGCTTCTCGCACGGATAGTCGGTTTACTGTCTGCTTCTATTCAGGCGATTTTCCCGGCTCCACTCCATTATCGAGCACTCCAACACCTCAAAACCCTCCACCTCCGGCGGGGTTTGCGGTACGCCGACGAGGTACCACTATGTCCCGATTCGGTGACGGAGTTGCATTGGTGGTTGCGTCATGCCGTAGAATGGAACGGCAAGACGATATTCAATTCCTGTCCGGACGTGATCATAGAATCCGATGCGAGTCGCCAAGGCTGGGGAGCTCGTTGCGGACAGGACACCACTGGAGGGATATGGTCGGAAGAGGAATCTCTTCTCCATATCAACGCTCTGGAACTCCTGGCAGCGTATTTTGCTATCAGGAGCTTCCTAATGCAGAGGTCCAATTGCTGCGTATTATTACGCATGGACAATGTGGCGGCGGTACAATATGTCAACCGCCTGGGAGGCACGAGATCCAGAATTTTGGCGGACATTGCGTCCGACTTTTGGCATTTCTGTCTGTCCCGGAACATCATTCCCATAGCAGAATATCTTCCAGGGGTCTCCAACGAGGTGGCGGACTGGCATTCTCGCTATCTGATCGATTCCAGCGATTGGACCCTGGATCGGTCGGTTTTCCGGGCTCTCCAAGAGTTATGGGGCCCGTTACATACGGACCTCTTTGCCTCACGCCTCAACTGTCAATTACCCCGATTTTACAGTTGGAGGCCAGACCCGGAAGCGTCCGCAGTGGATGCACTCCGTCAGCAGTGGGCGACAGGGACACATTACGCGTTCCCTCCGTTCCCTCTGATTGTCAGAGTCCTTCTCCAAGTTGCGACTCAGAAAGCGACGGTGGTTCTGGTCACTCCATGGTGACATTCTGTTGGGAATGTCAGTGGACTATCCCAGATTAATTCCACATTCACCTTGTCTCCTAACGAATCCAGCCAAGGGTCTTCACCCGCTGGTTCTGGAGGGCAACCTCACGCTCCTAGCGTGGTTGGTTTCGGGGTGCCGGACACAGGTGGCGAGCTTTCACAGTCAGCTAGAGATCTCCTCGCCTTGGCCTGGGCCCCCGGGACTAGATCGGCATTTCGATCTGCATGGGCCTTGTGGGTTCATTGGTGTGATCAACGACAAGTTGATCCCACTCAAGCACCTGTTCCAGTCATAGTGAACTATCTGGCGGATTCTTTTGAATTAGGCAAATCTTATAGTTCCCTAAATGTGTACAGATCCGCCATCTCGGCGTATCATTGCCCGGTGGACTCGTTACCAGTTGGTAAACACCCGTTGGTGTGTCGTCTCCTCAGGGGAGTGAAATTTAAACGTCCTCCTCGTCCTAGATACCAATCTACTTGGGATGTCTCCCGGGTGTTGGACACGTTTTCCTCTTGGGAGGACAACGAGATATTATCGTTGAAACTCCTGTCTTTCAAGTTGACTACATTATTATGTCTGGTTTCCATTAAGAGAGTATCGGATGTTAGAGCTCTTGACATCTCTAGGCGTCAATTCTCGCCTGAAGGGGTACGATTTTCCGTGGTTCGGCGAACCAAAACGGGCTTGCAATCAGTGTTCTACCCCTTTTTTCCGTCGCACCCCAAACTTTGTGTGGTGCGCTGTCTCCAGATGTACGAGACTCGGACTGCGTCGGTACGATCGCTTACCCACAGCCAATTGTTAATATCTTACGTGCAGCCGCACCTACCGGTTTCCTCGGCCACTTTGGCCAGGTGGGTGAGATCAGCCATGGAATTAGCAGGGATTGATATCTCCCTATTCGGTGCTCACTCGTCCAGAGGAGCAATGGCCACAAAAGTGGTTACTTCAGGAGGCTCTTTGTCAGACCTCTTGTTGGCGGCTGATTGGTCGTGGGAGACGACTTTTCGCCATTTCTATTTTAGGCCAGGAGAACATGTGTCTGTATCAGTTCTTTAACTATTATGTTTTGTCTTCTTTTATTCGAAGTTAGCTTTAAACTTGCAAGATATGAGCCTCCTGTCTGATATATAAATCGAGATTTTCCTAGCTTGTGACGGAAAATATAAGTTATATGAAGACAGGAGGCGAGTATCTTCCCTCCCGACCCAACCCTATTATACTGTTTGTTGTCTTTCCAGGGTATTGAGCGGAGACGCTGAAGACGTCCTGGTTTTGTAGAAGACTGATGTTTTCTGTCGACATTGTTCGTTAACAGTTTTGCGGTCCTGTTGGCCGGCGATTCGGGAGAGTCCAAGCGGCACGGTTCCGGTGTTCGGTGGTTCAGTGGACGATCAAGAAATTTGCATAAAGAAAGAGGAAGAGGATCTACAAGCAGCCCCCTTTTAGAGCAGCCAGTCAGGCTAGGAGGGGAGGAGTGTACAGGGGACTGCTGGGAATTGTAGTTTTTTGTTTTGAAAAAATTGTATGATGTTTTCTGCTATGAGCATTAAAGAAAGAAAGATTAATGCAAGATACTCGCCTCCTGTCTTCATATAACTTATATTTTCCGTCACAAGCTAGGAAAATCTCGATTTATACCTGGTTAATTAACCCCTTAAGGACATAGTCCATTTAGGCCTTGAGGACACAGGAAATTTATATTTTTGTGTTTTCGTTTATTCGCACTTTATGATAAAGCTGACACATTCTATTTATTTTGTGGGTCAATATGACTAAAATGATATCCATCTTTACATGCTTTTCTATTATTGTACTACTTTTGAAAAACTTTAAAAGTACCTGTCACCAAATAAACTGTTCCCAGCTAACTCAACCTATGTTCCCTAAAAGAGGAAAAAATTTTATTTTATTGGGGAGTGGCTAATTTCACTATTGTTTGCTATTTTTGGATTGCAGATACTGAACAGTGCTTTGCATATGTTATTGGCGATCTACTTCTCTGGCCTGCTTTATGGTAAACCAGAGAAAATAAAGCCATGATGATGGCAGGAGGCAGGTAAGGAGACCTCCGGACGCCATCTTGGCTGTTCTGATCCCTGTGACCATGCCGCGGATGATCACATCAGCCACTCGAACTACAGCTTTGCCACACGTGCCATGATCAGTATTGATCACCACATCTGAGGGGTTAATAGCGCAATTGCTGATGTCCGTCATTACCGGCGAGTCCCTGGTTACTGACAGCAGCCAGGACCCACGGTCCATGATGCAAGTGTAGCTCCTGCACTCGTGTCATAGCCATGGTGGGATTCAGAGCGCACAGGTACGTCCTGTTGCGCTATATCCCAGGCACCCTGGGCATACCTGTAGATCTTAAGTCCTCTAGCAGTTAAGCCCCACCCCATTAAAGCACATTATACCTGATGATGGAGAAGGCCATGGTGTAAAAGGTTCTCACTTCTCTTAAAGGGGCTATCCAGTGAATTATTTTATGTCCCCACAAACCAATAAAAACTCTTACTCACCTTCCTTTACTCCTTTGTAGCGCCAGTATTGGGGTGCTCTGTCTCCAATCTGTTACTCTGCTTTCCCCGGAGCTGCAGATCATAGCATCTACAGCTGAGGGAACTGACAGATTGGCGGAGTGTTTCTGTGACATCCCGTCTGCAGCTCTGGCCGGCTCCAGGAAGCAGACTGTCAGCAGAGACTGGAATGAGACAGGGCACCCTGATATCGGAGGCTACGAGGGAGCAGAGGAAGGTGAGTGAAAGTTTTTATTGTTTTGTAAGGCAGGCCAGGGACAGTAGTGCAAACAAAAAATTTTACCAGATTATCCCTTCTACAAGATTTCCACAAAACTGTTTGTTTCAGGACTGTGCAGAAGACCTTTCAGTCAGACCAATAGGCCAGTGTTAGATTTTAAAGTCTTGTTTTCGATTCATTTCTAGACTTATTTTTCATACAAAAAATAACCTTCTTAGGCACCATTTAAAAATGTCTGTTCATACAAGTGCAAATGAATAAATATCTGAAAGGTCAAGAAAGAATAAGGAATTACAATGGGAAACAGCCAGATATACAGTAAGAAATACACTACCAGGTGCTGCCACCTACAGGACCTTTGCATACAACATGCAGAAGTAATAAAGAAAAATTAATATTTAACTTTTTTTTACCTGATTATATCCAGATACTGAAACATGTTCTTTCTAATCTGTTTTTATTTTCTGATTATCTTTATTTTTTTAATATACATTATTATGAGGGCAGCAATCTTACCTAGGCTCTTTTAACAGACACAATGAACATCTCCAGGCCCTATGCTTTGATGCAGACCTGTAAGCATGCTGTGTGACCTGTGCCGAGTTTATTCTACAGGGAGGGGGGCTGGGCTGCTATTGTCTTCTCTATACAGTGGGGATCGAAAGTTTGGGCACCCCAGGTAAAAATTTGTATTAATGTGCATAAAGAAGCCAAGGATAGTAACACTTTAAAAACATATTTCAAATCAAAACTTGATTTAAAAAAACAATGCCTTTTCTGATGACATTCCCTTTAAGCCAGAGTGTTGTAAAGTGTGGACGTCATTTTTCTCTGATTTTAGAGTTTGCCGACAACCTTACATCCATAAAAAATGGTGGAGAGTCTCTTCCTTATGAGATGTATGTCTAAAAATATAATGCAGATTATCCATGCTGTTGGTCACCAATAAGTTTCGGTTGTCCTGAGTACAAGTGAGTTGCTCCCTGAAGACACTGAGACTTTTTTGTTTTCCTATTTGTCGTCCTCCTTCTTCCAAGACGAGCACTTCATGTTGAGGGTGAGACCCCAACTGATTAGCCAAATATGAGGGGATAATTTCTAATCTTGGCATAACCCATTAAACAGGAAGCTTTTTGCCCAATACCAGCATTGCTAGCTGACTGTTTTACTCCTATACTTTCTTGACACATAAGTCCCAATGCATAACAGATCTACGCTATAGATATGAATTAGAAACACCAGAAATGAGTGCACAACGATCCCAATATTAAGTTAAAGAACAAATTTTATTAAACAAATATGCTCAAAATTACATACATTTAAAAGGAGTACTCCAGTGAAAAACTTTTTTTTTTTTTTTTTTAAATCAACTGGTGCCAGAAAGTTAAACAGATTTGTAAATTACTTCTATTAAAAAATCTTAATCCTTTCTGTACTTATTAGCTGCTGAATACTACAGTGGAAATTATTTTCCATTTGAAACACAGAGCTGTCTGCTGACATCATGAGCACAGTGCTCTCTGCTGACATCTCTGTCCATTTTAGGAACTGTCCAGAGTAAAAGGAAATCCCCATAGCAAACATATGCTATTCTGGACAGTTCCTAAAATGGACAGAGATGTCAGCAGAGAGCACTGTGCTCGTGATGTCAGCAGACAGCTCTGTGTTTCAAAAAGAAAATAATTTCCGCTGTAGTATTCAGCAGCTAATAAGTACAGGAAGGATTACGTTTTTTAATAGAAATACCGTAATTTACAAATCTGTTTAACTTTCTGGCACCAGTTGAATAAAAAAAAAAAAAGTTTTTCACCGGAGTACTCCTTTAAAAACATATAAAAGTATTACAAAGTAATAGCAAAAGTGCTGGAGGAACTGTTGGGTGGTGGAGCTTTCACCTCTCCATTGTGGTAATGATATTGTGTTTTGTCTATTCACATTTGTGGTCCTCTTTTGGACCTTTGTGATTTATATGTCCTTTGCACTGTGCCACCTTATGTTTGTTTAAATAGTTGTAACCATTATGGTCCTTATGATGTACCTTGATTATACCTACATTTGCTACTAAGCTGCATAGTGCGTAGTCTCCTGCTAGTCGGTTCCTCCAGCACTTTTGCTATTACTTTGTAATACTTTTATATGTTTTTAAATGTATGTCATTTGGAGCATATTTGTTTAATAAAGTTTGTTCTTTAATTTAATTTTGGGATCATTATGCGCTCATTTCTGGTGTTTCTAACTCCTATACTTTCTGTAGCTAAAGCAGATAAAGAGAGCAGTGCGTTGGGTGCTGTTTCCCTAATCGCTAAATTCTTAAGGGCGCAAAATGTTGTGCCCACTAAGAATGTGAAAGCAGCAGTAACACATATACCGTATTTTTCGCCGTACAAGACGCACTTTTTCTTCCCCAAAACTGGGGGGGGAAAAGTCGGTGCGTCTTATACGGCGAATAAACCCCTATCGCGGTGGTCCCTGCGGCCATCAACGGCCGGGACCCGTGGCTAATACAGGACATCACCGATCGCGGTGATGCCCTGTATTAACCCTTCAGATGCAGCGATCAAAGCTGACCGCCGCGTCTGAAGGGAAAGTGACACTAACCCGGCTGTTCAGTCGGGCTGTTCGGGACCGCCGCGATTTCACTGCGACGGTCCCGAACAGCCCGACTGAATAGCCGGGTTAGTGCTTACAGGACACCGGGAGGGACCTTACCTGCCTCCTCGGTGTCTTCTCCGTTCAGGGATCCCCTGTATGGCCGGCGCTCTCCTTCCTCGTCATCACGTCGTCGCGTACGTGCGTCTGCGTGCGTAACGACGTGATGGCGGCGACGGCGAGCGAGGATACCCGGCCGGCAGCAGAGACGTTCCGGAGCGACGGGGACACGGCGACAGCGATGGAGCGACATCCAGGGCAGCGGTGACGGGTCCGGAGCGGCGGGGACACGTGAGTATTACCTCCTATGCAGTGGTCTTCAATCTGCGGACCTCCAGATGTTGCAAAACTACAACTCCCAGCATGCCCGGACAGCCAACGGCTGTCCGGCCATGCTGGGAGTTGTAGTTTTGCAACATCTGGAGGTCCGCAGATTGAAGACCACTGCATAGGAGGTAATATTCACGTGTCCCTGCCATGAAGACCACTATTGGGTTCAAAATCTTTAATTTTTTAGATTTTGCACCTAAAAATTGGGTGCGTCTTATACGCCGGTGCATCCTATAGGGCGAAAAATACGGTAGTTTATTGTATACAATCTGTGGTATGCTACAGAAACAGCAGAGCATGCTACTTAATGTACATACAGTACAGCACAGCACTGTAGGGCTTCTGCTGCATGTGACGCGCGATAATCTCATTTTATCAGCCAGCAGAAGAAGTCTTTTGCCCCTCTGGGTGATTAAGTAGGGATGGATGGAGAAAGAAGAAGGGCCATCATCAGCGCAAGAGCAGAAGAAAGGTGAGTGTTTGTTTTGGTAACCCATTGGGGGAAATTGCCTTCCTACTAGGGGCATCCTGGGGGGAAGAAACTATGTACCTATAGTTACTGTGTGCATCGACCTAATCGGGGAGGGGGGGGGGTTCGATGTTACCTACCTAACAGGGGATATTTACCAGTGTTGGGCGCGAATATTCACAATTCGAATATTTATCGTCAATGTCGTATATTCAGCTAAATATTCACAATTACGAATATTTGCATTTTTTTTTTTCACAGTACACATCACAGTGATCATCCCTCCCTGCTTCCAGCTTGTGGTGTAAAAAAGGCTCCAATACTAGTTACTGTGTCAGACTGGCTGGCGCCCGGAAATTTGCATATGCGAATATTCGCCTATGCGAATTTTCACGCATATTGACCCCTCCCTTCTTTTAGCTCATTTATCACGTGATATTGCGCATGCAAATTTTATGGCGCATAGTAAAAAAAAGGCCACGAATATTGCGAATATGCAAACTTTGCGAATAGATGACGAATATTTGTCCATATATTCGCGAAATATCACGAATTCGAATATGGCCCATTGCCGCTCAACACTAATATTTACCTAAAGGGGTTATCCACCATAAGGTGATTTTAGTAGTACGTACCTGCCAGAACTGGGTATTTCCTGTTGAATTTTGTTCTCTAAACTACACATCCCATAGTTCCATAGTTTGTAAGTATGAGGTCACTTTCCCCCCTCCAACACATCAGCCACCCCACCCACTAAAACACACCTTTGATCCATTCAATGCAATACACCAGTGTTTCCTAATCAGGGTGTCTACAGCTGTTGCTAAATGATCTCTCTCCCACCCAACGGTTGCTCCACCCATTGAAGCAAAAGAAAATACCTCTGATCACCTGACTAGTGATTTCAAGTCTCGACACACTGCAAACTGGGAAATCCAGAGACATAAATAATTTTCTATACAGTTAAAAATAAATATTGGGGCGATAATCACATAAGAATTGTGAGAAAACCATCACACACAGGAACAGACGCAATATTATGAACCACACTAACTTTACAGTCGCTGTAGCATAGTCAAATAAAAAAAGATCCTGGAATACCCCTTTAATGGGGAAGACTGCCTACCTACTGGGGTCATCTACCTAATTAGTGGGGATTACCTACCTGCTGAGGGAATCATCCTAATAGGTTGGATTACATACCTACTCTGGCATCTACCTAATGCGTGGGATTACCTACCTACTGGGAACCTAACCCCCCCCCACCGCTCTCCACAACACTAACCTACTTACTCATACTATGCAGGGCACCAGAGCAGGAATTATTTGGGGCGCTCATTGTAGGAAAAAGGTTAGTTTTGTGCTGAAAAATCATGGAGCCTACAATTTGTTTGGCAGATTCTGTGGAGACGAATCACGGTTGGAAGAAGTCTTCAGGCGGTCTGAGAAAAGAGAGAGAAAAAAAAAAGAATGAGAACGACTGCACGAAAAAAATACCTGTGAGCCACTAGATGTCACTACACTGTGATAACATACAGTGGTCCGTCAACATACCATGGTAATCCGTTCCAAATGGACCATCGTTTGTTGAAACCATCGTATGTTGAGGGATCCGTGCAATGTAAAGTATAGGACAGTGGTCTATAACCTGCGGACCTCCAGATGTTGCTAAACTACAACACCCAGCATGCCCGGACAGCCAACGGCTGTCCGGGCATGCTGGGAGTTGTAGTTTTGCAACTTCTGGAGGTCCGCAGGTTGAAGACCACTGGTATTGGAGGTTATACTCACCTGTCCCCGTCGCTCCGGATCGTCACCGCTCGTCACCGCTGCCCTGGATGTCGCCTCCCATCGCTGTCGCCGCGGCCCCGGGGTACCCCCAACGCTCCGACAAGGCCTCTGCTTCCCCGGCATCCTCGCTCTCCGTCGCCGCCATCACGTCGTTATGCACGCCGCTCCTATTGGATGACGGGACGGCGTGCGCAGCGACGTGATGACGACGATGCAGAGGATCCCGAAGAGGAAGCGCCGGAGCCCCGAGGACAGGTAAGTGATCGTCAGCGGACCACACGGGGCACCGTAAACGGCTATCCGGCGGTAGCTGAAGCAGTCAGCACTGCCGGATAGCCGTTTATGCGATGGCCCCGACATACAAAAGCATCGTATGTTGATGCTGCCTTCAACATGCGATGGCCTCTGAGAGGCCACCGTATCTTGAAATGATTGTATGTCGGGGCCATCGTAGGTTGGGGGGGGTCACTGTATATGGTCTGCAGAGCCTGTGTAAAGCTGGGATCACTACTTTATGGGCACTGTATAGGGTGAATATTGGTCTTTATATAGTGGTTTTTACTTAGCAGCAGTATTGTGGTATTATTTAGTCACTATGTGGTAGTAATGGTCAGGCCTGGAGAAAGAATCTTTGCCACCCTAGGCGAAAGCTAATTTTGCTGCCCCTTGACCCTGCCCATTGGCTCCTCCCGAAGTATGGAGGCGCGCGCGCGATGTCAGGTAGTTAGACGGCCCTGATCTTAGTGATCGTCCCTGGAGGTGGTGCTGTGCTCCTCCAGCAGGCTGAATAAGGCTGGGTTCACACTACGTTTTGTCCCATACGGGAGCGCATACGGCAGGGGGGAGCTAAAAGCTCGCGCTCCCGTATGTGACCGTATGCGCTCCCGTATGCCATTCATTTCAATGAGCCGACCGGAGTGAAACGTTCGGTCCGGTCGGCTCATTTTTGCGCCGTATGCACTTTTACAACCGGACCTAAAACTGTGGTCAACCACGGTTTTAGGTCCGGTTGTAAAAGCGCATACGGCGCAAAAATGAGCCGACCGGACCGAACGTTTCACTCCGGTCGGCTCATTGAAATGAATGACATACGGGAGCGCATACGGTCACATACGGGAGCGCGAGCTTTTAGCTCCCCCCTGCCGTATGCGCTCCCGTATGGGACAAAACGTAGTGTGAACCCAGCCTTATGCAGATTATTATAGTACAGATGGGGTGGGTGTAGCATTGCGGGGTTTTAACTTTATTGCAGAAGGCAGAGCAGTGCCCCCATTAAGAGGGCGCTCTAGGTGGCTGCCTATTTTGCCTATAGGCAGAGCCGGCCCTGGTAATGGTAGTAGTCATGATGTGGTACAATTATTTGTCTTATTATGCGTTATAGAGCGGTGAAGTGTTTTTTCATATAATAATTTTATAATTGTATTATTTTGTCACTTTGGTAGTAATATGTGGTCCTGGTGTGGAGGTATTATTTAATTTTTTTAGACCCCCAACCTCCTGCAGGCTTTTTCAGGTGTTTTTTGCCAAACAGAATTGAACATGTCAATTCTTTAGGCTAAATTTAAATCCGTGTCGGAACTGGGATTCGGCTGCAAGGAAATTCTGCTCACAATGGGGGAGATTTATCAAAACCCGTCCAGAGGAAAAGTGTCCCAGTTGCCCATAGCAACCAATCAGCTCCCTTCTTTCATTTTTCAGAGGCTTTGTTAAAAATGAAAGAAGCAATCCGATTGGTTGCTATGGGCAACTGGGACACTTTTCCTTTGGACAGGTTTTGATAAATCTCCCCCAATATCCGTAGTGTACATAGGCCTTTATATTCACAGCTGGGGTGAGTGAGGGCTGCAATACTTTGCCTTGGCCCAGGTGCTATCAACCCACACTACACCACTGACTGAAGGTATAACTCGGTGTTTCTCAACCAGTGTGTCTCCAGCAGTTGCAAAACTACAACTCCCAGCATGCCCCGACAGCCTTTGGCTGTCGGGGCATGCTGGGAGTTGTAGTTTTGCAACAGCTGGAGGCACACAGGTTGGAAACCACTGCTATCACTCATCACTGGACAGCTAATCAGCTACGAGGGGCGTGGTTACACGTTATAAATACAAGAGTTCCCACTGTAATTATTGTACACGTCTCTTTACATGGCCGCCATGTTTCTGTCGCTGACGATTACATTGCATACAGCACCCTGGTCTACAGCAATATGGCGCCTGAAATGTAGCTAACCTCTATTTCTCACACAAGTGCAGCAGCTGCCGGAAGTTGGGGACATTATTCACAGTGACACCCCGGTTCTGGCGGACGTGTTTCCCCGGTTCAGGTTCCTGGCGGAAGTGCTGGGATGCGGGCTGTCGGTGCCGTAGTGTCCGGTGACGGGTTTATTCGGCCGTGTGGCCGGGGTGTGTGAGCGTCGGGTACCGGGCGGGCGGGCCTAGTGGTCTCTCGGGCCTGCTAGGAATATGGCCACTCGCCGCCTGACCGACGCCTTCTTATTATTGCGGAACAATGCCGCACATAACCGGCACATTCTGGCCGAGCAAGTGAGTAATCACAGCCGCCCGGGGAGTGCGCAGAGCCGCGGAGCGGTGAGTCTCCGGCCCGGGGTGTGACCGCATCTTATAGACCCCGGGGAGTGTGTGTGTGACGTCATGTGCTGTGTGTGCTCTACAGGTGTGATCCCCGTGTGACGTCATGTGCTGTGCAAGTGTGATATATACTATATATCATCTGTATACAGGAGCTGTCATCTGATATACTGTTTACACTATATATCACCTGTATACAGGAGCTGTCATCTGATATACTGTATATACTATATATATCACCTGTATACAGGAGCTGTCATCTCATATACTATATATATATATCACCTGTATACAGGAGCTGACATCTGATATACTGTATATACTATATATATCACCTGTATACAGGAGCTGTCATCTCATATACTATATATATATATCACCTGTATACAGGAGCTGACATCTGATATACTGTATATACTATATATATATATCACCTGTATACAGGAGCTGACATCTGATATACTGTATATACTATACATCACCTGTATACAGGAGCTGTCATCTGATATACTGTATATACTATATATATCACCTGTATACAGGAGCTGTCATCTGATATACTGTATATACTATACATCACCTGTATACAGGAGCTGTCATCTGATATACTGTATATACTATATATATCACCTGTATACAGGAGCTGTCATCTGATATACTGTATATACTATACATCACCTGTATACAGGAGCTGTCATCTGATATACTGTATATACTATATATATCACCTGTATACAGAAGCTGTCATCTGATATACTGTATATACTATACATCACCTGTATACAGGAGCGATCATCTGATATACTGTATATACTATATATATCACCTGTATACAGAAGCTGTCATCTGATATACTGTATATACTATATATATCACCTGTATACAGGAGCTGTCATCTGATATACTGTATATACTATATATATCACCTGTATACAGAAGCTGTCATCTGATATACTGTATATACTATATATATCACCTGTATACAGAAGCTGTCATCTGATATACTGTATATACTATATATATCACCTGTATACAGGAGCGATCATCTGATATACTGTATATACTATATATATCACCTGTATACAGGAGCGATCATCTGATATACTGTATATACTATATATATCACCTGTATACAGGAGCGATCATCTGATATACTGTATATACTATATATATCACCTGTATACAGGAGCGATCATCTGATATACTGTATATACATCACCTGTATACAGGAGCGATCATCTGATATACTGTATATACTATATATATATATCACCTGTATACAGGAGCTGACATCTGATATACTGTATATACTATACATCACCTGTATACAGAAGCTGTCATCTGATATACTGTATATACTATATATATCACCTGTATACAGGAGTGATCATCTGATATACTGTATATACTATATATATATCACCTGTATACAGGAGCGATCATCTGATATACTGTATATACTATATATATCACCTGTATACAGGAGCGATCTGATATACTGTATATACTATATCACCTGTATACAGGAGCTGTCATCTGATATACTGTATATACTATATATATATATCACCTGTATACAGGAGCTGTCATCTGATAAACTGTATATACTATATACAGGGGTGTGGAAATAAAAAAAAAAACTACTTGTCCAAGGGACTAAAGCGGAACACAATCTACTTGTCCCTCAAGAAAATCCACTTGTCCTGGCAGATAAAATAATTTCCACCAAAATAGTCTGATCCCCCCCCCCCCCCACACTAGACCACCAGGGATGGATATAAGATCCTTTAGACACTGCTGACAGCGGTGATCTAATGGTTAATAGGTGATCGCAGTATGCCAGGCTATTAGCGGAGGGAGAGCTGTATTTCCTCTTACACCCCAGACAAGCCCAGAAAAGTCTACATGTAACTTTTTGATCACCATAAAAAATTTCTCATATGAAGTGACCAAAAATGAACAATTCTGGACTATTTTTTTACATTTACAGCGTTCACCGTACGGTTTAATTAACATTATATTTTAATAGTCTGGACATTTCCACATGTAGCGATACCACTTGTTTATTTTTGTACATTATTTTTATTTAAAGAAAATTGGAAACTTTTATTAGGAAAGGGGCTTATTCACATGTATACGCACTTTTTAAAATATTTTAATCACTTTTTTTCAGTCTCAATAGGGACTTATGTGTTACTGGGGGGGGGGGGGGGTTCTGCTTCTCCAGTTTATGTGCTGCATTTTGTGTCAGAAAATGCATTTAGTTACTAGATAACTACAACTCCCAGCATGCCCTGATACAGCCTATGGTTGTGTGGGTGTTGCAGCATGTTGCACTGTATAGTATTACAGTTACGGTTATTGTGTAACATGCTGGGAGTTGTAGTTTTGGTTTGTGTCAGCTGCAGAGCCATAGTCTGTGTCAAGGAATACTGGGAATTACAGTAACTACAACACCCAGCATGCCCTGATGCAGCCTATAGCTCTGCAGCTGACCCGAACCAAAACTACAGCTCCCAGCATGTTACACTTTATAGTTCTACAGTTTAGGTTATGGTCCACCATGCTGGGAGTTGTAGTTTTGGTTCGGGCGTGTTTGTGTGCATCCGTGGGGCTCTTGGTCGGCGGGCGGGTATGAAGGGGGGGATTCTGGGGGTGCAATTTAGTGCGGGGGCCACTAAAAATAAATAAAATTAGATGGCACAACTGCCCTAATGCCCGATGTGACAGTCCGCTCCTATAGAAAACATTCATGCATACACATCATACATTCACCAGCCACTGCCCCCATATCATACATACACACACCCCCGCCACTGCCCCCCCCCCACATCATACATTACATACACACACACTCACACCATACATATACACCATACATATGCACACATCATACATACACCTGCCGCTGCCCCCCCACATCATACATCACATATATACACATCACACAGACATTATACACACATCATACATTACATACACATCACACATAGACATCATACACACATTATACATTACATACACATCACATACACATCACACATAGACAGACATCATACATTACATACACACATACACTCACACCATACATATGCACACATCATACATACACTTGCCGCTGCCCCCCACATCATACATCACATACATACACATCACACAGACATTATACACACATCATACATTACATACACATCACACATAGACATCATACACACATTATACATTACATACACATCACATACACATCACACATAGACAGACATCATACACACACACACTCACACCATACATATACACCATACATATGCACACATCATACATACACCTGCCGCTGCCCCCCCACATCATACATCACATACACACATACACTCACACCATACATATGCACCATACATATGCACACATCATACATACACCTGCCGCTGCCCACCCCACATCATACATCACATACATACACATCACACTTAGACATTATACACACATCATACATTACATACACATCACACATAGACATTATACACACATTATACATTACATACACATCACACATAGACATCATACACACATTATACATTACATACACATCACATACACATCACATAGACAGACATCATACACACATACACTCACACCATACATATACACCATACATATGCACACATCATACATACACCCGCCGCTGCCCCCCCACATCATACATCACATACACACATACACTCACACCATACATATACACCATACATATGCACACATCATACATCACATACATACACATCACACTTAGACATTATACACACATCATACATTACATACACATCACACATAGACATCATACACACATCATACATTACATACACATCACACATAGACATTATACACACATTATACATTACATACACATCACACATAGACATTATACACACATTATACATTACATACACATCACACATAGACATTATACACACATTATACATTACATACACATCACACATAGACATTATACACACATTATACATTACATACACATCACACATAGACATTATACACACATTATACATTACATACACATCACACATAGACATTATACACACATTATACATTACATACACATCACACATAGACATTATACACACATTATACATTACATACACATCACACATAGACATTATACACACATTATACATTACATACACATCACACATAGACATTATACACACATTATACATTACATACACATCACACATAGACATTATACACACATTATACATTACATACACATCACACATAGACATTATACACACATTATACATTACATACACATCACACATAGACATTATACACACATTATACATTACATACACATCACACATAGACATTATACACACATTATACATTACATACACATCACACATAGACATCATACACACATCATACATTACATACACATCACACATAGACATTATACACACATCATACATTACATACACATCATACACACATACACTCACACCATACATATCCACCAGTGTTTCCCAACCAGGGTGCCTCCAGCTGTTGCAAAACTACAACTCCCAGCATGCCCAGGGCATGCTGGGAGTTGTAGTTTTGCAACAGCTGGAGGCACCCTGGTTGGGAAACACTGATATACACCATACATATGCACACATCATACATACACCCGCCGCTGCCCCCCATCATACATTACATACACACATACACTCACACCATACATATACAACCACCCCTCCTGTCGCCTGTATTCTGTCTCCTCACCTGAGCCGCCATGAGTGGACATCAGAGCTGTAGTCACCACCGGTGTGAGGTCAGATTTCCGAGGTGAGATTTCCGTCCTCTCCTCTCTCCCCGAGCACCCACCCCCGCTCTGTGTTTTCCCCGTGCAAACAAGCAACCTCCCCGTGGTGGATTAGGTCCTGTCTAGACAGAGCAGGGGGAGGGGGAGGGATAGAGCTGAGTGCGGGGGATGGAGCTGTGCACGGAGCTGTCTACATCCTCTCTCTCCCCCTGCTGTGTCTTCTGAGCTCCGTCCATCCTCCGGGAGGGGAGATAAGGGGGCTCTGCAGTCAGCTGGAGGCCGCCGCCCCCTCCATACACTCTGAGCGCTGGTGTGAGGTGGAGACTTCCATCGGCTCCTGCGCCTCACACCGGCATTAAAGAAAAATAAGGGGGAAGTCTGTCTGTCACTGCTCGCCCGATACAGGGCTAAATCTATAAACAATTCACCTGCCCGGCGCCCAAAACTACTTGTCCCGGGCGTCAGGCTATAGGATTTCCACATCCCTGTATATATATATCACCTGTATACAGGAGCTGTCATCTGATATACTGTATATACTATATATATCACCTGTATACAGGAGCTGTCATCTGATATACTATATACACTATATATATATCACCTGTATACAGGAGCTGTCATCTGATATACTGTATATAATATATATTTCTCTATCGGCTCCATTGGGGGACACAGACCTTGGGTATATGCTCCGTCTCTAGGAGGCTTAACACTATGGTAACCAAAAAGTTGGCTCCTCCCAGCAGGATATACCCGCCTCCAGGCCACTGAGCAATTCAGTTTTTGCTTAGTGTCTTCAGGAGGTGGACATGGCCTGGTGTTCTCCAGACCAGGTCTCATATTTTTTAGGTTTAGTGAATGTGTTAGTTCTTTATTCCTTTTTATTTCTGTTTTCAGGTGGGGACTCAGGAAAGCAATGTTCACTGTTTCCCCATTGCGAGAGGTGGCAGGCATCTTGGATGTACTGTTAACCCCCTCTCGCCAACGGTCAGCACTTGGGGTTGTACCTCATGGGTCCGGGTCCCCCTACCTCCCTGTTCGCCTCGCTATGAGCTTGGCTTGCCGCAGGTGAAAATGCTGACAGAAGACTACAGTCTGAAGACTTCTTTAGGTAAGTTCTTCAGCACAGGTGAGTATTTTTCTCTCCCTAGGTCTTGCAACAGCTGGAGACCCCTGTTTTGGACCTATTCTTACTGAAGCTGAGGCTGGCCGTGGGATACTTTTATTCTTCCCTGCAGGGGGACTGTTTTTTTATTATATGGGGGAGCAGTGTGTCAAAGGGGCAGTGTGTTTCCAGTAAGGGGCACTTTATCTGGGCAGTCTGTGTGGGATAATTCATCAGGACAAGGTTTTTTCCGGCCAGAGCCGTCTTTCCTACCTAAGGTCGTTTCGGCTTTTCATCTCAACGAGGACATCGTCCTTCCGTCCTTTTTTCCCGCTCCTTCTCATCCCAGGGAGCGCTTACTCCACAAATTGGATGTGGTACGGGCTGTTCGGACTTATCTTTCTGTCACCTCTTTCGTCAGTGCGATTCTTCTTTCGTCCTTACGGAAGGTCGTCGAAAAGGACAGCCTGCTTCCAAATCCACCATTTCTTGGTGGATCCGATGTGCTATTTCGGAAGCTTACCGCTGCAAGGGGAAGATCCCACCCTTCAGGGTTTTGGCTCATTCCACCCGTTTTGTGGGAACATCCTGGGCTCTCCGAAACAAGGCCTCGGCCTCGCAGATCTGTAAAGCGGCCACCTGGTCATCTTTGCACACTTTTTCGAGATTCTACCAGGTTCATACTTTCGCATCGGCTGATGGTAGTCTGGGCCATAAAGTGTTGCAGGTGGCGGTGGTACAGCAGACTGCCTGACCTTTTTTCTCTGCCCACCCAAGGGACGGCTTTGGTACGTGCCAAGGTCTGTGTCCCCCAATGGAGCCGATAGAGAAAAGGAGATTTTTTTTTTATACTTGCCCTAAAATCTCTTTCTCGAAGGATCCATTGGGGGGACACAGCTCCTGCCCTTTTCTGGGGTTCCTATTCAGTTATCTGTCTGAGGGTGTGTTCAGTTAATTTTTCTTCTGGTTCTCGGACAGTTCATGTTTTTTTTTTTCGACCTGTCGGTCTCCTCCTATTGCTCTGGGACTAAAACTGATCAGCTCAGTGGCCTGGAGGCGGGTATATCCTGCTGGGCGGAGCCGACTTTTTGGTTAGTGTCAAGCCTCCTAGAGACAGCAGCATATACCCAAGGTCTGTGTCCCCCAATGGATCCTTCGAGAAAGAGATTTTATTGTAAGTATAAAAAATCTCCTTATATCACCTGTATACAGGAGCTGTCATCTGATATACTGTATATACTAGGTCACCTGTACACACTGCCATCTTATATACTCTATATGGTACATTTTTACTTGTATTAACTCTACATTCTTGTCAGACATTGGGGGACATTTCCTAATCTAGTCTATTCTGGGTATGCTTATAGACCAGCGTATGTGGTAGTCTCCTGTCTATTGTGCTCCTAATTTATCAAAGGTCTCACAGCCCTTGATAAATTCTGTGCTCAGACTTCAGGGTCTACAGCTTAAACTGCATTTAGACCTGCTCCAACATGGTCTGACTTTACAGCATATTTTGGGCAGATGCGACTTGTAGCACTTGATGAATTCAGCACCAATGTGTTTTCCAATGCATTTTTCCATCTAAAATAGACTTGCATGCATCATGTTCTAAAAATCCTTCACAGCAAAAGTTGCAGAAAAGTCGCACATATTTAGACTGCGACTTTCTGTGCGACAAATTTAGACAGGAAAAACCAGTCTAAATCGTTTGATAAATCTCCCCCATTGTTCCTATTTGTAATGTGTTCCTGGATGACAACCATTAGGCACAAAACTGTTCTCGGGCTCCTGAGCGGCTCAGTGAGTAGCAGTGTTTTCTTTCAGCCCTGGAGTTATGGCTTCAAGTCTGACCTTGGAGTTTGTTCTTTCTTCTTATATTTTTTTAGGGGCATTAAGAGATACGGGGGTCTGTAGCTGTAGAATATGTTGGATGGGTTACCACTACTTAAGGGGATAAGGTGATGGGTGTCATGACCCATCTATACCTGAATGAACAGGGGGGGGGGGGTCTCTGTCTAATAATTCTGCATGGAAAATCATACATTTCTACCTGTTGATCAATAGTGTCAGTGATCACCATAATCCGCACTGATGATTTGTGTTCTGTCCCTTTCTCTCCCCCCTCTGCCTGCACCCGCTGATGTCAGGAGCTCGATGAGGTACAGTGCCCCCCACCCTAATTCTCTCACTTACCTTCTACTCTGTTGGGTGTTTACACAAGGTGTGTTAGTAGTCTGTAACCATGGGGACATATAAATTATTACATATAGATTATTTTTTGTTAAATTAGACTTAAGAGTTGTTTAATTTTTATATGAGATGCATTGGAACGATAGCTAAGTTTTGCAAAAGTAATATTGGTGTATATGCTTTCTCCTTTATATGTATGAGGGGTGCTCCGGTGAATTATTATTTTTTTTTAATTAACTGGTGTCAGAAGGTCATACAGATTTGTAAATTACTTCCATATAAAAATCTTAATCCTTCCAGTACTTATCAGCTGCTGTATGCTCCAGAGGAAGTTGTACAGTTCTTTTCAGTCTGACCACAGTGCTCTCTGCTGGCACCTCTGTCCCATGTCAGGAACTGTCAGGCGCAGGAGAGGTTTGATATGGGGATTTGCTTCTGCTCTGGACAGTTCCTGACAAGGACAGAGGTGTCAGCAGAGAGCACTGTGGTCAGAGAGGAAAGAACTACACAACTTCCTCTGTAGGATATGACAGCTGATAAACTCTGGAAGGGTTAAGATTTTTAAATAGATAGACTTTCTGGCACCAGCTCATTTAGAAAATAAAAAAAGTTTTCCACCAGAGTACCCCTTTAAAGGGGTTATCCAGGAAAAAAACTTTTTTATATAAATCAAATGGCTCCAGTAAGTTAAACAGATTTGTAAATTACTTCTATAAAAAAAAAAATCTTAATTTTTTCAGTACTTATGAGCTGCTGAAGTTGAGTTGTTCTTTTCTGTCTAAGTGCTCTCTGATGACACCTGTCTCGGGAACTGTCCAGAGTAGAAGTAAATCCCGATAGCAAACCTATTCTACTCTGTGCAGTTCCCGAGACAAGCAGAGATGTCAGCAGAGAGCAGTGTTGCCAGACAGAAAAGAACAACTCAACTTCAGCAGCTGATAATTATTGGAAGGATTAAGGTTTTTTAATAGAAGTTATTTACAAATCTGTTAAACTTTCTGGAGCCAGTTGATATATAAAAAAAAGTGTTTTCCTGGATAACCCCTTTAAGTGCATAACGGATTACAATGGATCCCACTGACTTGTTATGGATTTGTCTGATTTCCATTTCGAGGTTATGTTCACACGGACGGATTTAGAATAGAGTTGTGAGTGAGCTTCCTGCTGGTTTTCCCTGGTGGATTTTTCACAGCAGATTATATTCGTCAATGGCCATTTGCTGGAGAAAATCTGCCACAACTTTAAACTTGCAGGGGGAAACTTGCTTCTAAATCAATTGGGGCTGATCAATTTATTGCAAAAACATTCGAATTGCGATATTCGCCATTCACAATTAGGTACCGGAAAAATCCTGCAATTATTACCTCGCATAATTACCTTGAATTTTGGTGGAGGCCCCAGACCCATCCCCCATGTTTGTGTGTGTGTAATGTGGTGTTGGGGTGCATGGGAAACATTAAAAACTAGGGAAATGCTTACCTAGCCCTGGTGCCCCGGATATCTGCTGTAAATACCGTTCTCTGTGTATTTTTGGTGTCTTGTCTGCGCTTCCTTCTTCAGAGATGAGCAGCTGGCTGTAGGACCTTCCCACACTGCCAATCACTGGCCACGTGGTGTCCTGTCTCTGCCACCTATTGGTTTAGCTGGAAGGTCCTGCAGCCATCTGCTTGTCTCTGAAGAAGGAAGAACAGAAAACACATCAAGACCAGGATCTGCGGGGAATTGGGGCTAGGTAAGCATCAGGTTTTTTCAAATTAAGGGGTATAGACATTAAATAGGGGGGTTGATATGACTTGAGGCGGGTTGGACATGAAATGGGGATGGAATTTCACCATTTGTTTAGTATTTCACAGCCAGGTGAAATAGTGTACTGGTACTTATTGCCAGTGTGAACAGAGTTGTACTCCCTGTAACATATCCAGACATAATAAAGAAATATGGGAGGAAGCTGTCACACATTTACTTTGAGTTGTTCTGCATTACCCCTATATCTGACCTTACCCTCTTGTTTTTCAGCTGGCAGATGATCGTATGGCATTGGTGTCAGACATTAGTCTGGACCCAGAAGCTGCCATTGGATTCACCAGGCGACTGTCTCCAAAATGGGTTGATGGAATACAAGAAGTAAGCTACAGCATTGTCTTTTAACAGTGGGTGAGAACATGGCCCCAAATAATCAATGAGAATTTTCCCTATAATCTTTCCAGTAATTGTAATTGACTACTGTTCTTCTCCAATATGATTCAGGTAAAGTGACTGCCGTTACAGCTTCTATAGGTTGTCACCAGCTTTCCTTGGTTTTTAAGTGCTTAGGTCAGTACCTAAGGAAAGCTGGTGACCCATAACTCCATGAGAATAGCAATGACCACCATACTGACATTGGGTTCATAGAAGCACAATATGATATTGAGGTCTAAAACATGTTTTTTCCTCCCCTCGCTTTCTAAGACCCATACCTTTTTTTTTTTCTCCCACTGGCTAAGTTGTCTTGGGGTTTATTTTTTTGCAGGATAAGTTGTTCTTTGGCGCACTTTATTTTGTATAATATATTACACAGTCAGTAGAAAAATTATATGTAGGGAAAAAGAAAAATGGAATGGCGCAATTTTGTGGGGCAATCATTTTTTTGGGGGAGTTCACCATTTTGGTAAAACTGGCATGCTATCTTTATTCTCTGAGGCAGTACTATTCCAGTGAAACCAAACTTGGATAATTTATGTTTTGTTGTAAAGGGGCCCGGAGACATCTTATCCCCTATGCACAAGATAGGGGAAAAGATGTCTCACCGTGGGGGTCCCACTTCTGGGGACTCCCGCAATCTTGTATTTGCCACCCACCTGTTTGAGCTGTATGCCGCGGTGCGAGCTCACAAACAGCCGGGTGGCGACCACGGGCCGGAATATCGTGACGTCATGACTCTACACCCGTGTTAGGGACTTGACCTTTGTTTTTTTGTTTGGTGTTTTTTTTCCCCCCCTTTTTATTGTTTAATTTAGTTTAGCAAGTTGCTGGTGGGGTAATTTTAGCAAATGGGCCTAAAGACAATCTGTCGGTCATCTCGTTGAGGTTTTATGCGTATGAGCGGATCAAAACTGACAGGCATCCGATTAAGTTCTATTAGGTGTACACAGAGGGCACACCTGGGGGCTCCCAGCTGCCATAGCAAACCATTGAAGGCACCAATGGTGTTAAAGGGGCAGCCCCCCTCCCTCTGTTTAACCACTTAGATGCTGTGGCATTGCCTTTGATTGTGCCATTACTATTGACTGTGCCATCTGAGGGGTTACAAGGCCAAAATCTAAAATCTTTGGCCAATGAAAAATACAGCTTACACCTGTTCCTAATGTTGTGGACCCAGCTCCTGCACCTTCGTTGCCGCCCTTTTTGAGACCTTAAGGTAGTGTTTCCCATCCAGGGTGCCTCCAGCTGTTGCAAAACTACAACTCCCAGCATGCACGGACAGCCTTCGGCTGTCCGTGCATGCTGGGAGTTGTAGTTTTGAAACAGCTGGAGGCACTCTGGATGGGAAACCCTGCCCTATGGGGTTATTTATTGCATTCAGTGTTTCGTTATCCTCCTGTAAATTCCCAACCCAGTCTCATACTTTGTATTGTAGATCCAGTATGATGTCACACGTATTAAACAGAAGATGAAGGAGCTGGCCAGCTTACATGACAAGCACTTAAACCGGCCAACGTTAGATGACAGCACAGAAGAGGAGCACGCCATCGAGATCACCACCCAGGAGATCACTCAGGTAATGTGCTGTTATCATGCACAGGAATATTCTCGCCCGCTGTCCTGCTATAATGGGGTGCGTTGTCTTTTAGATGTTCCACCGGTGTCAGAGGGCGGTACAGGCCTTACAGAGCCGAGCGCGGAACTGCACAGAGCAGGAGGAGCGAGTGTTACGTAATGTGGTCTCCTCGCTGGCACAGTCTCTCCAGGACCTCTCTACAAACTTCAGGCACGCTCAGTCTGACTATCTCAAAAGTAAGAGGTGCTAAGGTTTATGTAGAGCAGTGTTCACCAACCTGTTGCTCTCCAGCTGTTTGTTGCAAAAGTTAAAGGGGTTATCCAGGAAAAAAAACTTTTTTTATATATATCAACTGGCTCCAGAAAGTTAAACAGATTTGTAAATTTATTCTATTAAAAAAATCTTAATCCTTTCAGTACTTATGAGCTTCTGAAGTTAAGTCCTCTCTAAGTCCTCTCTGATGACACGTGTCTCGGGAAACGCCCAGTTTAGAAGCAAATCCCCATAGCAAACCTCTTCTAAACTGGGCAGTTCCCAAGACAGGTGTCATCAGAGAGGACTTAGACAGAAAAGAACAACCTTAACTTCAGAAGCTCATAAATACTGAAAGGATTAAGATTTTTTTAATAGAAGTAATTTACAAATCTGTTTAACTTTCTGGAGCCAGTTGATATATATAAAAAACGTTTTTTCCTGGATAACCCCTTTAAACTTTGTTGTTCATGATAAGACTTGTAGCTGTGCACCAGCCGGAAGGCCACAGGTCTGGGAACACATGGTAAGAGTATCAAATCAATGGTGTCACTGTTATTCCAGACTAACCATTATTTCTGTTCTTGTAGGAGTAAAAAACCGAGAAGAAAGATCTAGGCATTTCTTTGACACCTCTGTTCCCCTCATGGATGATGGAGAAGACAATACGTTATACGATAGGGTAAGGCTGACCATATTTATTGGATAGCTATTCCTCCCAATGCATTCCACATACACAGGGATACATGCTCTTTGTAGCCAAATGGGCATGTGTGCTGTCTAAGGCCTGGGGATTAAGCCAATGCCAGACGGGCATTGTGCGTGGGGTACTTACCTCTGATGGAAGCCTATTGTCCTCAAAAACAAAAGGATTCTGTGTTTTGAGTTTCCGCCACTCAATGTTTTCTATTTCCCCCAATAACTACCGAGGGGCATGCACATGTTACGATCAGTCAATACTGGCGATTTTTACTGCCACCTTAAAAATCATGTTGTGTTCCTTGCTGTTATGCTGTGTTATCTTGGGAGGCATAGAACATCAGAACACTAAAGTACATAATTCCACTATTTCTCTCTTAACCCGAATCCCTCCCCCTAAGAACAAAATTTGTTCACTTCACTTTTGTCTGCTCATGACAGTTTAATGGCCCTAACATTTTTTTATTTGCTTGGCTCCAAAAATATTTTTTTGTGCCACATAGGTAATAGATATCAACAACTTTAGGGGAAAAACCCCCAAGGGGTACCCTAAACTAGATCCCTCCCAATTAAAATCTAACTTTTATTGATTACTATTAAAGTATGAATAATTGAGGTGCAGTTATCTATGTGTCCACTAGATGTCAGGACCACACAATAATTAAAACCACAGCTCTGGTCTGCCTAGGGTATAGTTGTATAAGTGACAGCCATGCTACTCTTGGTCAGGGTGCATTAATATTTGGATGGCCCCCTCAGTTTGAGCACTATTTCTGGTTGTCACTTTGGAGACTGAAAAGCTGCTAGTTAAAATGTTAGTTAGCCAGTGCCTTTAACGTTTCACTTGTTCCCAAGCATCCTCAGAAAGGACTGGTGGCTCCTGGGTTTTTTGTTGTTTAGTACACATGTAATAGAACACACACACACACACACACACACATATATAGTAGATTGATGTGCAACTGTCACCTTGGTACGAGGTATGGTGGTGCAGGCATCATTAGTTAGGGCATAGAGAGATCAAACATACAGTACCTTCATTTCCTGCATCCTGCATAGCCTGCATCTTGTAAACTTAATTTGGCGCTGTCGTGTACTTCAGCAGAATGATCGAAAGGGCTGGCTGACTCTTGAGGGAGCACAGCTTCTCCACACTCAGATTCGCCTGGGAATGAGTATACAAACCGCAGGCAAAGGAAATTCACGTACTGTCTGTTTGATCTCCCTATGACCTGTAATGGTGCCTGCAACCCTGTACCTCGTACGGAGGTGACCGTTGCAGTTTGAGGTGTGAGGTGACATCATTTATTGTAGCCGGCCTCCTCTAGTCTTCATTCTAGATAACAGCGTGGAGTTACATTGATTTGGTCATGGAACCAATGGTACGGCTATGGTTCTTCGTGTTTCAGCATGATGACACCTGCGTGTCCTAAACATGCTTCCATGGCCTGCAGGGCCTCCAGACTTGTCTCCCATTCAGAACATTGGGGATGTCATTGGTTGCCAATTTCAAAGGGTTCTGCCGCAGCGGATCTTGATTATTTGTGTGTCAAGTAGGGATCGACCGATATCGATTTTCTTTTTTTAGGGCCGATACCGATAATCTGTGGACTTATACTGATATTCCGGTATAAGTTATCGGCTATTTCAGCACCCCAATCCCCCCCGCTGCAGATCAATGATTTAAAGCAAGCGCTTTAAATCAATGAACTGCATCGGCTTTTGCTGTGCCTGAGACCGCCGCCGCCACCTGCTTCTCCCTGCCTGTCCTTGGGTCCTCCTGAGTCCAACCACCGCCGCTGCAGCTATCCCCCCCCCCCCCCCCCCCCCTGCCTATTCTCTGGCCAGAGACCGCCGCCGCCCGCTTCTCTCCCCCTGCCCGTCCTTAGTCTAACCACCGCCGCTGCCGCATTTTCTACCCCCCCCCATCCCCGGTTTTATAATTACCTGTTCCCGGGGTCCGCGCTTCTTCTGGCTACGGCGACGTCCTGAGCTGTCACTGTGCGCACTGATGGTGATGTCGCGTTGAGGACGTCACTCGTCATTGCGCAGCGCACAGTGTAACGCAGGACGCCGCAGGAGCCAGAAGTAACGCGGACCTCGGGAACAGGTAATTATAAAACCGGTAATGGGGCGGCGGCGGTGCAGTGGGGGGCGCGACATTATTTGATTATTGGCAAGGTAATTGCCGATACCGATAACGTCCAAAATCGTGAATATCGGCCGATAATATCGGCCAGTCCGATAATCGGTCGATCCCTAGTTCCAAGGTCATTTAGTGTGGAAGAACATGCCTCAGTCAACCATTAATAACCTCGTTAATAGCCTGCCCATGTATGTAAGTGCATGTATTTCTGTGCACGGTGCTCATGCTGATAAATGTAGATGTATTTTTTGGCTGAGATCTCCTTTTAAATAGAGCGGTCCAAACCTACTTCTTTTTGATTCACAGGACATCTAAACCCATGCTCTACCGTTATTAGTCCATGGTCCTTAACAGATTAATTTAAGTATAGTTTAGGAACTTTGAAGGAAAAGCAGTGTACCAAGTATGTAAATGACTGGTTGTCTTCTTGTGCCTAGGAGTTCTCAGATGACCAGCTGGTTTTAGTGCAGCAGAATACGCTCATGGTGGAGGAGCGGGAACGAGAGATTCGTCAGATTGTACAGTCCATCACTGACCTGAATGAGATCTTCCGGGAGCTGGCGACCATGGTGGTGGAACAGGTACCTGACCACCCTTCCTGCTATCTTATGGCTGTCTTCTCTCTTTTATTAAGAATGTTTGTATTTTGTTATAGGGCACGGTTCTCGACAGGATCGACTACAATGTGGAGCAATCCTGTGTTAAAACCGAAGAGGGGTTGAAACAGTTACAGAAGGTGAGTGATTATATAGCAAGTTATAACCTTGCTGCACCATGTGCTCATCCGATAGAATGGGCATGAATATTAGGCTGTAAACCAGCATGGGGCACAATACACTATCATTAGGGTTGATGTGATTACCCATGCAGCAGTATGGTGGCTTTACATTACAGTTGACACTTGTTTTTGCCAGAACTGCTTCTATGCCCCATAGAGCAGGAAGGGTTAAAATGTGTGAGAATCCTACCATACGTCTTTGTCCGTCTGTTTTCCATCCCTTCACACCTTGTTCCGTTCGTATTTTGCAGGCGGCGCAGTACCAGAAGAAGAATCGGAAGATGCTGGTCATTTTAATCCTTTTTGTCCTTGTGATTGTTATGATCGTCGTGCTCATTGGTGTAAAGTCTTAAGCAGGTCATCATTGGTTAACTATTATTTTGGACTGTTCGGTTCGGATACTCCTGTGAATTCAGAGGGTTATTTTTTTTCCCTCGTGCCTTCCCATGTGGTCATCAGAATCGTCATTTTTTTTTTTTTTTTTTTTTCCTGCTAAGGAGCTGAAGTCATTTTAGCACTGAAGAAGCCCAGTTTCTGTTTCTTATGTGGATGTTTTACTCGGTTGCCGTGATTTACCATCATTTCTGGGGTTTCCATATAATGGACCAAAGCAGCTATTTTGCACTGTCTGCGTGAAAACAAAACACTATTCCTTCAATTCAAGGCCTGTCCTAGGGAGCACTGGGTAACAGGGATATATAGTTAGAACTGACTGGTTGGGGAGCATTCTTTCTCTCGGGTAAAGAATGGCCTCTCCATGAGCCGTACACCAATAGCTGTTGGTCACACATTCATTCGGCTGACAGCGATTCCTCATGACCACCCATTTACACATGCATGCTTACCTTGGGTGAGAGTGCATGTGGTCTCAATGGCTGGAGGAGAGTAAGCTGCTGCCAGATTCTTCATAAAAGAATGGGGTATTGAAATTCATAATTAAAGGGGTACACCGGTGGGGGGGAATATATATGTGTCTATATATATATATATATATATATATATATATATATATATATATATATATATATATATATAATGTATATATATATATAATATGTGTATATATATATATATATAAAAAAAAAAAAAATTTATCAACTGGTCCCGGAAAGTTAAACATATTTGTAAATTACTTCTATATAACAATCTTTATTCTTTCAGTACTTATCAGCTGCTGTATACTACAGAGAAAGTTCTTTTCTTTTTGGATTTCTTTTTTTGTCTGACCACAGTGCTCTCTGCTGACACCTCTGTCCATGTCCGGAACTGTCCAGAACAGGAGAAAATCCCCATAGCAAACTTATCCTGCTCTGGACCGTTCCTGACACGGACAGAGGTGTCAGCAAAGAGCACTGTGGACAGACAAAAAAATAACTTTTTGTGTAGTATACAGCAACTAATAAGTACTGGAAGGGTTAAGATTTTTAAATATAAGCAATTTACAAATCTGTTTAACTTTCTGGTACCAGTTGTATTAAAAAATATATATTTTCCACCGGAGTACCCCTTTAATCTGGTAAAGATGATCTTTGAGGCTCACAGTATGGCTGTCATAACTTCCAGGATACTTAGGGATATCTATGATGTCACTGCAGACAGACTTCTCCTGTTCTGGAAGTGACTTGGATGCTGTAGTGTCTGCTGGTGGCAGCTCTACTTCAGAACATAAAAGGTCTATAGGTATTAAAGGGGTCCTGCTGGTTTGTGTAGGGGAGGCTTATTCACTGAGGGATAAAAAGTTTTGTAACTTTATAATGTACTTAGTGTTTCATTTCCTAACCATTTAATTTCAAGAAGTCTGCCTGCTGGTTACATTCATAGGTTATAAATAGAGATGAGCGAACTTACAGTAAATTCGATTCGTCACGAACTTCTCAGCTCGGCGGTTGATGACTTTTCCTGCATAAATTGGTTCAGCTTTCAGGTGCTCCCGTGGGCTGGAAAAGGTGGATACAGTCCTAGGAGACTCTTTTCTAGGACTGTATCCACCTTTTCCAGCCCAACGGAGCACCGGAAAGCTGAACTAATTTATGCAGGAAAAGGCAGCAACTGCTGAGCCGAGAAGTTCGCGACGAATCAAATTTACTGTAAGTTCACTCATCTCTAGTTATAAACCTGCACCTTCCTAGTCCTGTTGACACATAGATGCAGAGCTTTGGTCATACACTTGACTATGTGATGTTGGACAGACTCCTTTAAAAAAAAAATCAGTGGCCGCTGCCGTATCCAATGTCAGCCAGTCATTGGCTGAGAAGGTAGGTCCTGTGCAAAGCTCTTCTCAGAAGCAAGATGATGATCTGGGCCAGTGTTTCCCAACCAGGATGCCTCCAGTTGTCACAAAACTACAATTCCCAGCATGCCCGGACAGCCTTCGGCTGTCCGAGCATGCTGGGAGTTGTAGTTTTGCGACAACTGGAAGCACCCTGGTTGGGAAACACTGATCTGAGCAGTGACCCTGCCAAGACTAGTATGATTCATCTTGATTTCCCCCCACCTCAGCCACCTATTTTTATTTTTAAAAGAGGCTGGAATACCCCTTTAAGCACATGCTTTGCTCTTTGAACCTCCCTTCAGAAATGTAGACCGGATTTGTGGTCACGATCTTGTTACAGCTCTAGTTGAAATTGTGACACATTGTAAATAATATTATATTAAGAGAGTTTATTATTATTTATCCTGGGCAAGGTGAGCACAGACCTGGCAGATGCTGCTTCTCCTTAAAGGGGTACTCCAGTGAAAAACTTTTTATTTATTTATTTTTTTTCTTCAACTGGTGCTGGAAAGTTAAACAGATTTGTAAATTACTTCTATTTAAAAATCTTAATCCTTCCAGTACTTATCAGCTGCTGTATACTACAGAGGAAGTTGTATCGTTCTTTTCTGTCTGACCACAGTGCTCTCTACTGACACCGCTGTCCACGTCAGGAACTGTCCGGAGCAGGAGAGGTTTGCTTATGGGGATTTGTTCCTACTCTGGACAGTTCCTGACATGGACAGAGGTGTCAGCAGAGAGCACTGTGGTCAGACAGTAAAAAACAACCTAACTTCCTCTGTATTATACAGCAGTTGATAAGTACTGGAAGGATTAAGATTTTTAATAGACTGAATTTGCAAATCTTTTTGACTTTCTGGCACCAGTTCATTTGAAAAAAAAATTGTTTTCCACCGGAGTACCCCTTTAATGGCAGTGTTCTTACATTGGGAAACTTCATGCATTTCACTGTCGTTTTTACATCTGCTCTTTGTGGCTGCAAATCATAAACCAAAAAAATAGTGACTGCTGTTTCTGGTCAGTTTGTGACTTTAACCATAAAGGTGGTGATGAGATGTGTGTATATTTGTAATTTATAAGACTGTAGGGGTTGGGGGGAAACAAACCTATTTTGATAGGAAAAGCTGCCACTGTATGTTCAATGTAAGATAATGTACATGATGAGGAAATTCTCCATGCATGGTGGGTGTACTGGCCCAGACGCACAGAGCCCTGCTGAGTGCATGTCTCCTGTCCTCACCGTTATATCAGTGGGATCTTCCTCAGAGCCTCTTCTCTTGTCATCTGGATTATTTTTGTCATTAAACTGTTGGAGTGATTGTCTCTTATGTTACTGGTTATTTCTTGCTGCTTATATACCACCAACATATTCTGTAGTGCTGTACACCCTGACATACTTCCCTGTACCCAGTCTAAATATCTCACACCTACAGTGAGTCCACCCCTCACATTTTATATATATATATATATATATATATATATATATATATATATATATATATATATATATATATACATACACATACAGTATCTCCCATAAGTGAGTCCACCCCTCACATTATATATACAGTATCTCCTATAAGTGAGTCCACCCCTCACATTGTATATACAGTATCTCCTATAAGTGAGTCCACCCCTCACATTGTATATACAGTATCTCCTATAAGTGAGTCCACCCCTCACATTGTATATACAGTATCTCCCAGAAGTGAGTCCACCCCTCACATTATATATACAGTATCTCCCAGAAGTGAGTCCACCCCTCACATTATATACAGTATCTCCCAGAAGTGAGTCCACCCCTCACATTATATATACAGTATATCCCATAAGTGAGTCCACCCCTCACATTATACAGTATCTCCCAGAAGTGAGTCCACCCCTCACATTTTTGCTAGTATTTCTAATAATCCTATCTTTTCATGTGACAACGCTGAAGAAATTACCCTCTGCTACAATGTAAAGTAGTGAGTGCACAGCCTGTATATGAGGGGAATATTGTTTTCCCTCAAAATATCTCGACACACAACCCTTAACCCCTTCCCGCTACAGGGCATATGCATACTTTGGTGGCACCCTAAACTTAATATTTGGTTGCACACCCTTTGGAAAAAATAACTGAAATCAGTCGCTTCCTATAGCCATCAATAAGCTTCTTACACCTCTCAGCCGGAATGTTGGACCACTTTTCCTTTGCAAACTGCTCCAGGGCTCTTATTGGAAGGCGCCTTTTCCCAACAGCAATTTTAAGATCTCTCCACAGGTGTTCAATGGGATTTAGATCTGGACTCATTGCTGCCACTTCAGAACTCTGCAGCGCTTTGTTGCCATCCATTTCTGGGTGCTTTTTGATATGTTTGAGGTCATTGTCCTGCTGGAAGACCCAAGATCTCAGATGCAAACCCAGCTTTCTGACACTGGGCTGTACAGTGCGACCCAAAATCCGTTGGTAATCCTCAGATTTCATGATGTCTTGCACACAGTCAAGGCACCCAGTGCCAGAGGCAGCAAAACAACCCCAAAACATCATTGAACCTCCACCATATTTCACTGTAGGTACTGTGTTCTTGCTCTCCCTTAGTATAAATGCACATCCACATTTTGGTTTTGAGCACTTCCTGCCTGTCATCTTAGACCACGTCGTCTTTTCTTTGTAGGCCTCATTTTGTTTTCACTAAACAGTAGAATGATGTGTTTTACCAAAAAGCTCTATATTGGTCTCATCTGTCCACAAGACGTTTTTCCAGAAGGATTTTTGGCTTACTCAAGTTCATTTTGGCAAAATGTAGTCTTGCTTTTTATGTCTGTGTGTCAGCAGTGGTGTCCTCCTGGGTCTCCTGCCATAGCATTTCCTTTCATTTAACCCCTTAAGGACCGGGCCATTTTACACCTTAGGACCCGGCCATTTTTTGCACATCTGACCACTGTCACTTTAAACATTAATAACTCTGGAATGCTTTATCATTCTGATTCAGAGATAGTTTTTTCGTGACATATTCTACTTTAACATAGTGGTAAAATTTTGTGGTAACTTGCATCCTTTCTTGGCGAAAAATCCCAAAATTTGATGAAAAATTTGAAAACTTTGCATTTTTCTAACTTTGAAGCTCTCTGCTTGTAAGGAAAATGGATATTCCCAAAAAATTTTTTTATTTACATATACAATATGTCTACTTTATGTTTGCATCATAAAATGTATGAGTTTTTACTTTTGGAAGACACCAGAGGGCTTCAAAGTTCAGCAATTTTCAAATTTTTTTACAAAATTTCCAATCTCACAATTTTTCAGGGACCAGTTCAGGTTTGAAGTGGATTTGAAGGGTCTTCATATTAGAAATACCCCACAAATGACCCCATTATAAAAACTGCACCCCCAAAGTATTCAAAATGACGTTCAGTCAGCGTTTTAACCCTTTAGGTGTTTCACAGGAATAGCAGCAAAGGGAAGTAGAATATTCACAATCTTCATTTTTTACACTCGCATGTTCTTGTAGACCCAATTTTTGAATTTTTACAAGGGGTAAAAGGAGAAAATGTATACTTATATTTGTAGCCCAATTCCTCTCAAGTAAGCACATACCTCATATGTCTATGTAAAGTGTTCGGCGGGCGCAGTAGAGGGCTCAGAAGCGAAGGAGCGATAAGGGGATTTTGGAGAGTACGTTTTTCTGGAATGGTTTTGGGGGGGCATGTTGCATTTAGGAAGCCCCTATGGTGCCAGTACAGCAAAAAAAAAAAAAACACATAGCATACCATTTTGGAAACTAGACCCCTTGAGGAATGTAACAAGGAATAAAGTGAGCCTTAATACCCCACAAGTGTTTCACGACTTTTGTATATGTAAAAAAATTGTTTCCCCCCCAAATTTCACATTTTTGCAAGGGTTAATAGCAGAAAATACCCCCCAAAATTTGTAACCCCATCTCTTCTGAGTATGGAGGTACCCCATAAGTTGACCTGAAGTGCACTAAGGGCGAACTACAATGCTCAGAAGAGAAGGAGTCATATTTGGCTTTTTGAGAGCAAATTTTGCTCGGGGGCATGTCTCATTTAGGAAGCCCCTATGGTGCCAGGACAGCAAAAAATACCCACATGGCATACCATTTTGGAAAGTAGACCCCTTGAGGAATGTAACAAGGAATAAAGTGAGCCTTAATACCCCACAGGGGTTTCACGACTTTTGCATACGTAAAAAAAAAAAAAAAATTCACTAAAATGTGTGTTTCCCCCCCCAAATTTCCCATTTTTGCAAGGGTTAATAGCAGAAAGTACCCCCCCAAAATTTGTAACCCCATCTCTTCTGAGTATGGAGGTACCACATTAGTTGACCTGAAGTGCACTACGGGCGAACTACAATGCTCAGAAGAGGAGGAGTCATGTTTGGCTTTTTGAGAGCAAATTTTGCTCGGGGGGCATGTCGCATTTAGGAAGCCCCTATGGTGCCAGGACAGCAAAATAACCCCCACATGGCATACCATTTTGGAAACTAGACCCCTTGAGGAACGTAACAAGGGGTACAGTGAGCATTTACCCCCCCCCACTGGTGTCTGTCAGATCTTTGGAACAGCGGGCTGTACAACATTTTTAATTTGCACAGCCCACTGTTCCAAAGATCTGTCAGACACCAGTGGGGGGGTAAATTCTCACTGCACCCCTTATTACATTCCGTGAGGGGTGTAGTTTCCGAAATGGGGTCACATGTGTTTTTTTTTTTTTTTGCGTTTGTCAAAACCGCTGTAACAATCAGCCACCCCTGTGCAAATCACCTCAAATGTACATGGCGCACTCTCCCTTCTGGGCCTTGTTGTGCGCCCCCAGAGCACTTTGCGCCCACATATGGGGTATCTCCATAGTCGGGAGAAATTGCATTACAAATTTTGGGGGGCTTTTTTTTCCCTTTTACCTCTTGTCAAAATAAAAAGTATAGGGCAACACCAGCATGTTAGTGTAAAAAAAAAATTTTTTTTACACTAACATGCTGGTGTAGACCCCAACTTCACCTTTTCATAAGGGGTGAAAGGAGAAAAAGCCCCCCCAAATTTTTTAGGCAATTTCTCCCGAGTACGGCGATACCCCATATGTGGCCCTAAACTGTTGCCTTGAAATACGACAGGGCTCCGAAGTGAGAGAGCGCCATGCGCATTTGAGGCCTGAATTAGGGATTTGCATAGGGGTGGACACGGGGTATTCTACGCCAGTGATTCCCAAACAGGGTGCCTCCAGCAGTTGCAAAACTCCCAGCATGCTTGGACAGTCAACGGCTGTCCGGCAATACTGGGAGTTGTTGTTTTGCAACAGCTGGATGCTCCATTTTGGAAACAGTGGCGTACCAGACGTTTTTCATTTTTATTGGGGAGGGGGGCTGTGTAGGGGTATGTGTATATGTAGTGTTTTTATTTTGTGTTAGTGTAGTATAGTGTTTTTAGGGTACAGTCACACGGGCGGGGGATTACAGCGAGTTTCCCGCTGCGAGTTTGAGCTGCCGCGCTAAATTTGCTGCATCGCAAACTTGCAGCCTGATACTCACTGTAAGCCCCCTGCCCATGTGAATGTACCCTGTACATTCACGGGGGGGGGGATCTCCAGCTGTTGCAAAACTACAACTCCCAGCATGCAGTCTATCAGTGCATGCTGGTAGTTATAGTTTTGCAACAGCTGGAGGCACACGGGTTGGGAAACACTGAGTTAGGAAACAGACAATGTTTCCCAACCAGTGTGCCTCCAGTTGTTGCAAAACCATTACTCCCAAACATTCTCAGGCATGCTGGAAGTAGTAGTTCGGCAACATCTTTAGAGCCAGATGTTGCCGAACTACAACTCCCAGCATGCTTGGAGTTGTAGTTTTGCAACATCTGGAGGACTACAGTTTGCAGACCACTAATACAGTGGTTCCCAATCTGTGCCCTTCCAGATGTTGCAAAACTACAACTCCCAGTATGCCAAAACTGTCCAGGCATGCTGGTAGTTGTAGTTCTGCAACATCTGAAGCGTCCTCCGGTATTGTCCCCCGCAGCGTCCTCCGGTATTCCTCCCGTTCTCTCCAGACTTCCAGGGGCAGGACGGGAGGAATTAACCGCCCCCCCCCTGCGATTGGTCGGTTAGCTAATCGAGGAATCGCAGGGGATAGGAGGAGGTGGCAGGCTTGCCACCTCGCTCCTATACTTCAGCATGGTCCTGGCTGTCTGTGACAACCGGGATCATGCAAAATTACCGGGCGGTCGGGTCCCAGAGACCCGATCAGCCCAGTATCGCCGCAGATCGCAGGGGCGATTTCCTTTGCGATTTGCGACTATTGCCGACATGGGCCCCCCCCCCCCTCTGCGTTTGCCCTGGATGCCTGCTGAAGCATTTCAGCAGGCATCCACTTCCGATCTCTGCCCGGTGCGCGGCAGGGACCGGAAAACGCCAGGATGTACTCATACGTCATGGGTCCTTAAAGCCCAGGGTGCGGAGACATATGCATGCGTCATGGGTCCTTAAGGGGTTAAATGTCGATGGATAATTCAAGCTGACACTGATGCTCCCTGAGCCTGCAGGACAGCTTGAATATCTTTGGAACTTGTTTGGGGCTGCTTATCCACCATCCGGACTATCCTGAGTTGACACCTTTCATCAATTTTTCTCTTCCGTGCCCAGGGAGATAAGCTACAGTGCCATGGGTTGCAAACTTCTTGATAATGTTGCGCACTGCGGACAAAGGTAAATCTAGATCTCTGGAGATGGACTTGTAACCTTGAGATTGTTGATATTTTCCCACAATTTTGGTTCTCAAGTCCTCAGACAGTTCTCTTCTCCTCTTTCTGTTGTCCATGCTTAGTGTGGCACACACAGACACACAATGCAAAGACTAAGTGAACTTCTCTCCTTTTTATCTGCTTTAAGGTGTGATTTTTTATGTTGCCCACACCTGTTACTTGCCCCAGGTGAGTGTAAAGGAGCATCACATGCTTGAAACAATCTTATTTTTGCACAATTTTGAAAGGGTGCCAATAATTTTGTCCAGACCATTTTTGGAGTTTGGTGACATTATGTCCAATTAGCTTTTTTCCCTCCCTTTTTTTGTTTAGTTCCAATACACACAAAGGGAATAAACATGTGTATAGCAAAACATGTGTTACTGCAATCCTTTTCTGTGAGAAACACTTCATTTTCTTGAAACATTTTAGGGGTGCCAACATTTATGGCCATGACTGTATATATAAGTATTGGCATGTTCGGAATGACTTGTGAAATAAAGCGATAATGTTATTTCTCCCGCATGGTGAACAAAAAGTGCTAGAATTGGTAATTTTGGTCCAAAATGTGGAATAAAAAAGACAAAAAGGTAGCATGTATTGCAAAACTGGTGCCAGTAAAAAGTACAGATCGTCCCACAAAAAATAGGCCCTCAGTGGCAATGGACACAATGGCGATGGACGAAAAATTAAAGTTATGGCTGTCAGAGCATGACAACACAAAAAGGGGAGAAAAAGGACATAAAATCTATATAAATTGGCTATTGCCATAATTGTACCGACCAGCAGAATAAAGATAACATAATTTTTTACCACACAGTGAGCGCCATAAGAAAATTAAATGTCAGAAATTTTTCACAAAAAATGCTGCAGGTATAAACAAAGATTTTCCACTAATTTAAAGTACAATATGTCACAAATAAACAATCTCAGAATCACTTTGCTCAGTAAAAGCATGTCAGAGGTATTACCACTTAAAGAGATACGGGCCAGATTTAAAAAATTGGGCTCGGTCATTTAGGTAAAAACAGGTGGCGTCCTTAAGGGGTTAATTTCTAAATCTTGGCAAAAAAAAGTGAGAACACCTCTAAGTTGAAATGTCCAAATTGGGCCCCAAGTGTCAATATTTTGTGTGGCCACCATTATTTTTCAGCACTGTAAGTTGGCGGTGGGGGTCACCTGAGAGGCTGCGGTCCACAGAGCGGTGGTCCGCGCTGTTTGCCTCCTGCTGTTGTTTAGCAACAACTCCCAGCATGCACAGTCAAAGGGCAAGCTGGGAGTTGTAGTTATGCAACAGCTGGAGGCACAACTACAACTCCCAGCATGCCCTTTGGCTGTCTGGGCATGCTGGGAGTTGGTTTTGCAACAGCTGAAGGCACACTGGTTGCGGAACACTGATTTGATACCCAACTCAGTGCTTCACAACCAGTGTGCCTCCAGCTGTTGTAAAACTACAACTCCCAGCATGCACACTGGGTTAAGTAACAAACTCAACGCAACAGCTGGAGGTTTACCCCCCATGTGAATGTACAGGGGACACTCACACGGGCGGGGGTTTACAGTGAGTTTCCTGCGGCAAGTTTGAGATGAGGCAAATTTTCTGCTGCAGCTCAAACTCCCAGCGGGAAACTCGCTGTGAACCCCGCCCGTGTGACTGTGCCCTAAAAACAGTACACTACACTACACAAAAGTAAAACACTACATATAGAAACTGACCTACACAGTTACCCCCCCGCCCCACCCCAATGAAAATTAAAAACCTATCGTACGTCACTGTTTCCAACAAAGCCTCTACTGTTTCAAAATAACAACTTCCAGTATTGCTGGACAGCCATTGACTGTCCAGGCATACTGGGAGTTTTGAAACAGCTGGAGGCACCCTGTTTGGGAAACACTGCCGTAGAGTATTCTTGGTATCGGAGGCAAGTGTAATGCTTGCATCCGGTCCATCCCTATGCAAATCCCTAATTTAGGCCTCAAATGCACATGGCGCTCTCACACTCCGGAGCCCTGTCGTATTTCAAGGCAACAGTTTAGGGCCACATATGGGGCATTTCTGTATGAGAGAGAAATTGCCTAACAAATTTTGGGGGTCTTTTTCTCCTTTTACCCCTTATGAAAAGTTAAAGTTGGGGTATACACCAGCATGTTTAAAAAAAAAATTCTTATTAAAAAAAACATTTTACACTAACATGCTGGTTTTGCAATATACTTTTCATTTTCACAACAGGTAAAAGGAAAAAAAGACCCCCAGAATTTGTGACGCAGTGAGAGAGCGCAATGTACATTTGAAGTGATTTGCACAGGGGTGGCTGATAGTTACAGCGGTTCTGACATAAATGCAAAAAAAAAAAAAAAAAACACCCACAAGTGACCCCATTTTGGAAACTACACCCTTCATGGAACATAACAAGGGGGATATAGTGAGCCTTAAAGGGGTACTCCGGTGGAAAACTTTTTTTTTTTTTTTAATCAACTGGTGACAGAAAGTTAAACAGATTTGTAAATTACTTCTATAAAAAAAAATCTTAATCCTTCCAGTACTTATTAGCTTCTGAATACTACAGAGGAAATTCTTTTCTTTTGGAACACAGAGCTGTCTGCTGACATCATGACCACAGTGCTCTCTGCTGACATCTCTGTCCATTTTTGGAACTGTCCAGAGCAGCATATGTTTTCTATGGGGATTTTCTCCTACTCTGGACAGTTCTTTAAATGGACAGAGAGGTCAGCAGAGAGCACTGTGGTCATGATGTCAGCAGACAGCTCTGTGTTCCAAAAGAAAAGAATTTCCTCTGTAGTATTCAGCAGTTAATAAGTACTGAAAGGGTTAATATTTTTTAATAGAAGTAATTTACAAATCTGTTTAACTTTCTGGCACTAGTTGATGAAAAAAAAAAAATAACGTTTTCCACCGGAGTACCCCTTTAACACCCTACAGGTGTTAGACCAATTGACAAGGTAGGCAATGAGATGCAGACCAACCGTGTTGAATTTCTGGGCTTTAATTGTGAACTATATTGAGATCAAACAATCTTTATTGTTTTTATTTTTATTTTGTTTGTTTTTTGTTAATCCGGCGCTATGTTCAGCGCTATTTGTTATGTATTGTATTGTTGTTATATGATAAAATTTTCACTAAAATGCTGGTGTTGCCCCAAATTTTTCATTTTCACAAAGGGTAATAGGAAAAAAGCGTAAGGAAATATCCCATATGTGGATGTAAAGTGCTCTGCAGCGCACTACAGGGCTCAGAAGAGAATGAGCGCCATTGGGCTTTTGGAGAGAGAATTTGGCTGGAATTGAAGGTCATGTACATTTACAAAGCCCCCATGGTGCCAGAACAGTGGATCCCTCACCTACATGTGACCCCATTTTAGAAACTACACCCCTCACAGAATGTAATAAGGGGTGCAGTGAGTATTTACACCCCACCGGTGTCTGACAGATTTTTTGAACAGTGGTCCGTGAAAATGTAATTTTCATTTGCACAGTCCACTGTTGAAAATACTCGCTGTGCAACTTATTACATTCCGTGAGGGGTGTAGTTTCCAAAATGGCGTCACGTGGGGGGGGGGGGGGACGGGCGGGGGAAGCCACTGTTATGGCAACATGGGGTTTATAAACACACATGGCCTTCAATTCCAGCCAAATTCTCTCTCCAAAAGCTCGATGGCGCTCAATGTATCAATGAAAATTTACCACTAACATAAAGTAGAATATGTCATGAAAAAAACAATCTCTGAATCAAATCCATGAGTAAAAGCATCTCAGAGTTATTAATGCTTAAAATGACAGTGGTCAGATGTGCAAAAAATGCTCTGGTCCTTAAAGGAGAACTCCAGAATACAAAAATTGTCCCCCGTACTGCTGGCAGTAAAAAAAATAAAGATGTACATACCTTCCTTCCCTCCGCCGGTGCCTCCAGTAACCCGCTCCGGCCTCCGCCGCGATCCTCTTCCTGGTTGCCGGTGGTCGGCAAGTCCTACTGCAGTCGGCAAGTCATACTGAGTGGCAGTGCGACGTTTTCGGCCCCGGCAGCAGGTGACGGTGTAGTGAAGAATTTTGTGTCTTGAAACATTCTGACACTGCCGCTCAGCCTATTGCCGGCCGAGTCGGGAGTGGCGTGACGTCACACGGGGGCGGAGTCATGACATCACCATACTCCGCCCCCGTGGTCAGGAGGCATAAGACTTGGAGCCTCCAGCGCTTCCTGCAGTGCTCACAGGTGGGTGCTGCATGCTAGATTGCGGGGGTCCCCAGCATCAGGACCCCGCGATCAGACATCTTATCCCCTATCCTTTGGATAGGGGATAAGATGTCTTAGGGCCGGAGTATCCCTTTAAGGGGTTAAAGGAGAAATGCGGCGAAAAACTTTTAACTCTCCCTGTGCCCGAGCAGCAAAAATCTAAAAAAAAAAAAACTTTCTCACCTTCCTACGTCCTCCCGTTGCGGCGGTGACGGTGTCCCATTCCTCTGGGACATTGCTGCGGCCGGCGATACACTGACTGCAGTGTGATGTTCCGAGGATAAGAAGTAGGGAGCCAAGCACAGCCGGAGGAACGGGACGCCGATACCGGTGTAACGAGGGAACGTAGGAAGGTGAGCTAAAGTATGTTTTCTTAGTTTTTGCAGCCCGGACACAGGGAGAGTTAAAAGTTTTTGCTGCATTTCTCCTTGAAGTCTCTTAGGCATGGAGTTCACCAGAGCTTCACAGGTTGCCATTGAAGTTCTCCATGATGACCTCACAGAGCTGGTGGATGTTAGAGACCTTGTGCTCCTCCACCTTCTGTTTGAAGATGCCTGGCTTGTGCGTTGGTGTAGTCCGCATCAGTCTGTGTGCTACGGGACATGAAGGTGAGCTTCTATACTCCAGAGCTGTACTCACTATTCTGCTGGTGGGGTCACTGTGTACATACATTACATTACTTATCCTGTACTGATCCTGAGTTATATCCTGTATTATACACCAGAGCTGTACTCACTATTCTGCTGGTGGGATCACTGTGTACATACATTACATTACTTATCCTGTACTGATCCTGAGTTATATCCTGTATTATACTCCAGAGCTGTACTCACTATTCTGCTGGTGAGGTCACTGTGTATATTCATTACATTACTTATCCTGTACTGATCCTGAGTTATATCCTGTATTATACTCCAGAGCTGCACTCACTATTCTGCTGGTGGGGTCAATGTGTACATACATTACATTACTTATCCTGTACTGATCCTGAGTTATATCCTGTGTTATACTCCAGAGCTGTACTCACTATTCTGCTGGTGAGGTCACTGTGTACATACATTACATTATTATCCTGTACTGATCCTGAGTTATATCCTGTATTATACTCTAGAGCTGTACTCACTATTCTGCTGGTGAGATCACTGTGTACATACATTACATTACTTATCCTGTACTGATCCTGAGTTATATCCTGTATTATACTCCATAGCTGTACTCACTATTCTGCTGGTGAGGTCACTGTGTACATACATTACATTACTTATACTGTACTGATCCTGAGTTATATCCTGTATTATACTCCAGAGCTGCACTCACTATTCTGCTGGTGAGGTCACTGTGTACATACATTACATTACTTATCCTGTACTGATCCTGAGTTATATCCTGTACTATACTCCAGAGCTGTAGTCACTATTCTGCTGGTGCAGTCACTGTGTACATACATTACATGACTTATCCTGTACTGATCCTGAGTTATATCCTGTATTATACTCCAGAGCTGTAGTCACTATTCTGCTGGTGTGGTCACTGTGTACATACATTATATTACTTATCCTGTACTGATCCTGAGTTATATCCTGTATTATACTCCAGAGCTGTACTCACTATTCTGCTGGTGAGATCACTGTGTACATACATTACTTATCCTGTACTGATCCTGAGTTATATCCTGTATTATACTCCAGAGCTGTACTCACTATTCTGCTGGTGGGGTCACTGTGTACATACATTACTGTCACGATGCCGGCTGGCAGGTAGTGGATCCTCTGTGCCAGAGAGGGATGGCGAGGACCGCGCTAGTGGACCGGTTCTAAGTCACTACAGGTTTTCACCAGAGCCCGCCGCAAAGCGGGATGGTCTTGCTGCGGCGGTAGTGACCAGGTCGTATCCACTAGCAACGGCTCACCTCTCTGGCTGCTGAAGATGCTGAAGATAGGCGCGGTACAATGGAGTAGGCAGAAGCAAGGTCGGACGTAGCAGAAGGTCGGGGGCAGGCGGCAAGGATCGTAGTCAGGGGCAACGGCAGGAGGTCAGGAACACGGACTAGGAACAGACAAGGAATGCTTTCACTAGGCACAAGTGCAACAAGATCCGGCAAGGGAGTGCAGGGGAAGTGAGGTAATATAGGGAAGTGCACAGGTGATTACCAATTAAGCTAATTGGGAAGATTGGGCCAGGCACCATCATTGGTGCACTGGCCCTTTAAATCGCAGAGACCCGGCGCGCGCGCGCCCTAGGGAGCGGGGCCGCGCGCGCCGGGACAGGACCGAGGGAGAGCGAGTCAGGTACGGGGACCGGGGTGCGCATCGCGAGCGGGCGCTACCCGCATCGCGAATCGCACCCCGGCTGAAGGCGGGACCGCAGCGCACCCGGTCAGTGGATCTGACCGGGGCGCTGCAACAACGAAGATGAGGCGAGCGCTCCGGGGAGGAACGGGGACCCGGAGCGCTCGGCGTAACAGTACCCCCCCCCTTGGGTCTCCCCCTCTTCTTGGGGCCAAAGAACCTGAAGAAAAAAAACTCAATTTTTCCGAGATTAGGTCCAATGCAAATTAGGAGGGGTTTGGCGAGACTGGTCACAGGAACGTAGAACCTGTTGATGAGAGAGGCCAAAAAAAATTTTCCTGCAGATCCGGAATCCAAGAAGAGCATAGTAGAGAAGGAGAAGGTAGAGGCAGATATCCGCACAGGCACAGTAAGGCGTGGAGAAGCAGAGTTGACATCAAGAACTGTGTCACCTTCGTGCGGAGTCAGCGTGCGTCTTTCCAGGCGGGGAGGACGGATAGGACAATCCTTCAGGAAGTGTTCGGTACCGGCATAGTACAGGCAAAGATTCTCCATGCGGCGTCGTGTCCTCTCTTGAGGTGTCAAGCAAGACCGGTCAACATGCATAGCCTCCGCGGCGGGAAGCACAGGAACAGATTGCAGAGGACCAGAGGAGAGAGGAGCCGGAGAGAAAAAACGCTTCGTGCGAACAAAGTCCATATCCAGGCGGAGCTCCAGACGCCATCCGGAAGAACGCATGTCAATGCGAGTGGCTAGATGAATGAGTTCATGTAGGTCAGCAGGAGTCTCTCGTGCGGCCAGAACATCTTTAATGTTGCTGGATAGGCCTTTTTTAAAGGTCGCGCAGAGAGTCTCACTATTCCAGGACAACTCGTAAGCAAGAGCACGGAACTGAATGGCGTACTCGCCAACGGAAGAAACACCCTGGGCCAGGTTCAGCAGGGCAATCTCGGCTGAAGAAGCTCGGGCAGGTTCCTCAAAGACACTTCGAATTTCCGAGAAGAAGGAGTGTACAGAGGCAGTGACGGGGTCATTGCGGTCCCAGAGCGGTGCGGCCCATGACAGGGCTTTTCCAGACAGAAGGCAGAACACGAAAGCCACCTTAGACCTTTCAGTAGGAAACTGGTCCGACATCATCTCCAAGTGCTGGGAACATTGCGAAAGAAAGCCATGGCAATACTTAGAGTCCCCATTAAATTTGTCCGGCAAGGACAGGCGGAGGCTAGGAGTGGCCACTCGCTGCGGAAGGGGTGCAGGAGCTGGCGGAGGAGATGATTGCTGAAGAAGTTGCGAATGTTGGCGCACTTCCGACAGCTGGTGGGTTAGAAGGGCGACCTGTCGGGCGATATCAGAGGCAACTGGCAGGGGATGTTGGTGCAAAATGGTGGACACTTCCGACAGCTGGTGGGTTAGATGGGCGATCTGTCGGGCGATATCAGAGACAACTGGCAGGGGAACCTCAGCGGGATCCATGGCCGGATCTACTGTCACGATGCCGGCTGGCAGGTAGTGGATCCTCTGTGCCAGAGAGGGATGGCGAGGACCGCGCTAGTGGACCGGTTCTAAGTCACTACAGGTTTTCACCAGAGCCCGCCGCAAAGCGGGATGGTCTTGCTGCGGCGGTAGTGACCAGGTCGTATCCACTAGCAACGGCTCACCTCTCTGGCTGCTGAAGATGCTGAAGATAGGCGCGGTACAATGGAGTAGGCAGAAGCAAGGTCGGACGTAGCAGAAGGTCGGGGGCAGGCGGCAAGGATCGTAGTCAGGGGCAACGGCAGGAGGTCAGGAACACGGACTAGGAACAGACAAGGAATGCTTTCACTAGGCACAAGTGCAACAAGATCCGGCAAGGGAGTGCAGGGGAAGTGAGGTAATATAGGGAAGTGCACAGGTGATTACCAATTAAGCTAATTGGGAAGATTGGGCCAGGCACCATCATTGGTGCACTGGCCCTTTAAATCGCAGAGACCCGGCGCGCGCGCGCCCTAGGGAGCGGGGCCGCGCGCGCCGGGACAGGACCGAGGGAGAGCGAGTCAGGTACGGGGACCGGGGTGCGCATCGCGAGCGGGCGCTACCCGCATCGCGAATCGCACCCCGGCTGAAGGCGGGACCGCAGCGCACCCGGTCAGTGGATCTGACCGGGGCGCTGCAACAACGAAGATGAGGCGAGCGCTCCGGGGAGGAACGGGGACCCGGAGCGCTCGGCGTAACAATTACATTACTTATCCTGTACTGATCCTGAGTTATATCCTGTATTATACTCCAGAGCTGTAGTCACTATTCTGCTGGTGGGCTCACTGTGTACATACATTACATTACTTATCCTGTACAGATCCTGAGTTATATCCTGTATTATACTCCAGAGCTGTAGTCACTATTCTGCTGGTGGGGTCACTGTGTACATACATTACATTACTTATCCTGTACTGATCCTGAGTTATATCCTGTATTATACTCCAGAGCTGCACTCACTATTCTGCTGGTGAGGTCACTGTGTACATACATTACATTACTTATCCTGTACTGATCCTGAGTTATATCCTGTACTATACTCCAGAGCTGTAGTCACTATTCTGCTGGTGCAGTCACTGTGTACATACATTACATGACTTATCCTGTACTGATCCTGAGTTATATCCTGTATTATACTCCAGAGCTGTAGTCACTATTCTGCTGGTGTGGTCACTGTGTACATACATTATATTACTTATCCTGTACTGATCCTGAGTTATATCCTGTATTATACTCCAGAGCTGTACTCACTATTCTGCTGGTGAGATCACTGTGTACATACATTACTTATCCTGTACTGATCCTGAGTTATATCCTGTATTATACTCCAGAGCTGTACTCACTATTCTGCTGGTGGGGTCACTGTGTACATACATTACATTACTTATCCTGTACTGATCCTGAGTTATATCCTGTATTATACTCCAGAGCTGTAGTCACTATTCTGCTGGTGGGCTCACTGTGTACATACATTACATTACTTATCCTGTACAGATCCTGAGTTATATCCTGTATTATACTCCAGAGCTGTACTCACTATTCTGCTGGTGTGGTCACTGTGTACATACATTATATTACTTATCCTGTACTGATCCTGAGTTATATCCTGTATTATACCCCAGAGCTGTAGTCACTATTCTGCTGGTGAGATCACTGTGTACATACATTACATTACTTATCCTGTACTAATCCTGAGTTATATCCTGTATTATACTCCAGAGCTGTAGTCACTATTCTGCTGGTGTGGTCACTGTGTACATACATTATATTACTTATCCTGTACTGATCCTGAGTTATATCCTGTATTATACTCCAGAGCTGTACTCACTATTCTGCTGGTGGGGTCACTGTGTACATACATTTCATTACTTATCCTGTACTGATCCTGAGTTATATCCTGTATTATACCCCAGAGCTGTAGTCACTATTCTGCTGGTGAGATCACTGTGTACATACATTACATTACTTATCCTGTACTGATCCTGAGTTATATCCTGTATTATACTCCAGAGCTGTACTCACTATTCTGCTGGTGGGGTCACTGTGTACATACATTACTTATCCTGTACAGATCCTGAGTTATATCCTGTATCATACTCCAGAGCTGTACTCACTATTCTGCTGGTGAGGTCACTGTGTACATACATTACATTACTTATCCTGTACTGATCCTGAGTTATATCCTGTATTATACTCCAGAGCTGTACTCACTATTCTGCTGGTGGGGTCACTGTGTACATACATTACATTACTTATCCTGTACTGATCCTGAGTTATATCCTGTATTATACTCCAGAGCTGTACTCACTATTCTGCTGGTGTGGTCACTGTGTACATACATTATATTACTTATCCTGTACTGATCCTGAGTTATATCCTGTATTATACCCCAGAGCTGTAGTCACTATTCTGCTGGTGAGATCACTGTGTACATACATTACATTACTTATCCTGTACTGATCCTGAGTTATATCCTGTATTATACTCCAGAGCTGTAGTCACTATTCTGCTGGTGTGGTCACTGTGTACATACATTATATTACTTATCCTGTACTGATCCTGAGTTATATCCTGTATTATACTCCAGAGCTGTACTCACTATTCTGCTGGTGGGGTCACTGTGTACATACATTTCATTACTTATCCTGTACTGATCCTGAGTTATATCCTGTATTATACCCCAGAGCTGTAGTCACTATTCTGCTGGTGAGATCACTGTGTACATACATTACATTACTTATCCTGTACTGATCCTGAGTTATATCCTGTATTATACTCCAGAGCTGTACTCACTATTCTGCTGGTGGGGTCACTGTGTACATACATTACTTATCCTGTACAGATCCTGAGTTATATCCTGTATTATACTCCAGAGCTGTACTCACTATTCTGCTGGTGAGGTCACTGTGTACATACATTACATTACTTATCCTGTACTGATCCTGAGTTATATCCTGTATTATACTCCAGAGCTGTACTCACTATTCTGCTGGTGGGGTCACTGTGTACAAACATTACATTACTTATCCTGTACTGATCCTGAGTTATATCCTGTATTATACTCCAGAGCTGTACTCACTATTCTGCTGGTGGGGTCACTGTGTACATACATTACATTACTTATCCTGTACAGATCCTGAGTTATATCCTGTATTATACTCCAGAGCTGTACTCACTATTCTGCTGGTGAGGTCACTGTGTACATACATTACATTACTTATCCTGTACTGATCCTGAGTTATATCCTGTATTATACTCCAGAGCTGTACTCACTATTCTGCTGGTGAGGTCACTGTGTACATACATTACATTACTTATCCTGTACTGATCCTGAGTTATATCCTGTATTATACTCCAGAGCTGTACTCACTATTCTGCTGGTGAGGTCACTGTGTACAGACATTACATTACTTATCCTGTACTGATCCTGAGTTATATCCTGTATTATACTCCAGAGCTGTACTCACTATTCTGCTGGTGAGGTCACTGTGTATATTCATTACATTACTTATCCTGTACTGATCCTGAGTTATATCCTGTATTATACTCCAGAGCTGCACTCACTATTCTGCTGGTGAGGTCACTGTGTACATACATTACATTACTTACCCTGTACTGATCCTGAGTTATATATCAGACAGGAGGCTCATATCTTGCATTAAACCTTTCTTTTTTAATGCCCATAGCAGAAAAATTACAGAGAATTTATTTCATTAACATTAGAAAAAATTTCATTAAAACTACAACTCCCAGCAGCCCTTGGAATCCCCTCCCCTGGGACGGAGACCCTATATAAGGGGCTGGCTGGACCTCCTCTTCCTCTTTCTTTCTGCTCATGGCAGTATTGTCTTCTATATTTCTTATTCATGTTTTTACATATAGTGTGAATTTTATTCTTAAGGTGGCAGTTTTTACAACTGTTCACCCATCTCTTTGAGAAAACTTCTTGTTTCACATATCTTTTCTTATTATTTCAATTTTATTTCTATTATTATTCTATTATTTTCTTACCATTTCTTACTATTCATTATTTTCTTGCTCTTACATCTATCCTCCGTTATCCATTTCTAACGGGTTCGGTTTTTCCTCCCTTTTTCCCTATCTCGGGCTGTATTTATACTCACTGTTTAGTTCTTGCAGGCGCCATTTTAGTTTACCACAGAAGCGCCTTCTTCTACCTTCTTCCCGCGCGCGCCGCGCTTCGCGGGCTTGCTGACTTCGGAGGGGCGCGGCCTAGTGACGCGCTCCCTGCGACACGCCTTCGAGACCCAGCGCGTCCTATCACAGCGCTCTCGGCCGTAGTCTCGCGATACTACGGCTGAGGGCTCTGCTTGCTGTTCCCTCCTCCTCTCACCATCGCCAGTGTTGCAGCGAGCGGTGAGAGGAGCAACAGCTTGGTCTAGTGTGGTCTCCATAGCGGTATTCTGTTTGTCCTTAATAGGTGTGAATCCTGTCCTTTCAGCCCCTTAGTACAGTGGTCTTTTTCTGGACATTTTCCATAGACTAGCTTACTTGTCTTATCAGATTATTATGGCTAATGATAATAACGCCATGCCATTGTCTGGCCTCACTGGTCCGACTAGTGAGGCTGTGGAACTGGGTGCCTCCCACCTCATGTCCACAGTCCAGATCCAGGACATGATTAACAAGTCCATACAAGCGGCTTTAGCTGCTAATGCACGCACTGATATACTCTTACCATCCACTTCTGCAGACGCCCCCGCTAGGGGTAAGGTGTCTCACAAACGTAAGCACTTGAATGTGCAATCCGACTCCCCGGCAGGGGAAGTTTATAATGTGCCCCAGGCAGGACCTGACCCGGCCTGCCGCACCCCGCACCTCCCTGACCTCTCTCGACCCTTGGGCCCCAAGGAGAACAAAAAAGGGCAGAAGTCCGCCAGGCGGGCTAAGCCGGACTCATTTGAGACATCTGATGAGTCTTCCGGCGAGTCTGACAATGCCGAGGTCACAGACTCCGATTTTGATGATGATGAGGATGCGGGGTTCACGGCGGACCAGCATGTCGCCAGCACTGAGGTGCCAAATGAAGCCATATTAGACTCTCAGGGCCAACCATTGTTCAACCCTGATGAAATTACGCACCCACGCTCAGGTGATTGGGCGCCTCTACCTCATGTAGCGCAATACATTGAGTATTGGACTAGACGGTCTTTGGACCGAGTGAATCGCAATAAATTGCGTGCTGAATGTCCCAGGCCATATATAGCCAAGAAAGTTGCGGTCACCCCAGAAATAGACCCAGTGCTTCTCAAATATTTAACGCGGTCTGGTAAATTATTCTAAGAAAGGAATTGAGCGGTCGTTTAAGGCGATCCAAGACCGCATCTTAGATGTCCTAGGTCCGCTCACAAAGATTTTAAATCTGTCGGAGCATGCGGCCTCATCGGCCCAACCGGTTGACCTATCGCAACTCAGGGGATGGGCCCAACGTGCTGTTTGTATGCTGGGCAACGCGAACACGACCTGTTCAGTGGAGCGCCGTCGCTCAATCCTCATGAAGCTGGAACCCCAGCTGAGCCATTTAGCGGAGAATGAACCAGGCCCTTCCGCTGAAGGTCTCCTTTTTGGGGAAGACCTTATTAAAAACATCAATAAATTTGTGAGACTTTTCTCCAGCCTGGATAAGGCGCAAACCTCATTGAAAAAGACCGGTCAACCGACCAAGGTTTTTGGCAAGGCCGGTAGAGGCAGAGGGCGATCTGCCGGCCGCACTAACCAATATAGGCCCTATACAAGACCACCAAACCAGCAGTTCACTCCTGCTCAACAACAATATGCCCTACCCATGGCTCAACCGGCACCATTTTTCCCTCCTCGAGGACGACCCTGGAGGGGACGCGGAGGTCGCGGATTCCCTAGATCTCGGCCACCGACCGGTGAGTACATTCTCACTTTCAATTCCACACACAGTAGTGGGGGGCAGACTGACGTATTTTTCCCACGTCTGGTCCACGATTACGGCAGACGTGTGGATCCTCAATACGGTAACCGGATACCGGATAGAGTTCCAATCTCTTCCCGATCTGAACGTTGTACCTCAACCCATTCGGTTCTCTACTCAAAACATGGAGCTCATAGACAACAAGCTCCAAGAGCTTTTGTCCAAAGGAGCGGTGCTGGAGGTAGACCCCTTATCACCCGGATTTGTCAGCAACATCTTCTTAGTGAAGAAGAAAGATGGCGGCTATCGCCCAGTGATCAACCTGAGGGACCTCAACCAACATGTGGTTTACCGCCATTTTAAAATGGAGGGAATCCATCTATTACGCGATCTTCTCTGGCCAGGGGACTGGCTAGTGAAAATCGACCTGAAGGACGCGTATCTGACCGTTCCCATACACCATACCTCCCAACCTTTCCTAAGGTTTCTGTGGAGGGACCGAATGTGGCAGTTCACCTGCCTTCCGTTCGGATTGTCCTCTGCCCCTTGGTGTTTCACCAAACTGCTCAAACCAGTGATGGCTGTTCTTCGGAGCAGAGGCGTTCGCCTTATCATCTATCTGGACGATCTACTCATTATGGCACGTTCCAGAACGCAGGCCTGGCTACACAGCCAGTGGGCGATCTCGTTGATAAAGGAACTTGGTTTCCTCATCAATCACAAAAAATCGGTGCTGATACCCTCACAAGAGATGGAATTCCTGGGTTTCCTAGTGGATACCAAGAGAGCCATCCTGCTGTTACCAAAATCGAAATTAGCCCTGATCCGCAAAGAAATCAGGGCAACGGTACGCAAGGGTCAGGTATCCTTGCGTATGATTGCTCGCATAGTCGGCCTGTTGTCGGCCTCTATTCAAGCAATTTTTCCGGCTCCACTCCATTATCGAGCCCTACAAAGACTCAAGACCCTCCATCTTCGCCAGGGTCTCAAATATGCGGACGAGGTTCCCCTCTGTCCGGAGTCTGTAAAGGAACTGTTGTGGTGGCTTCGCCACGCCGTCGAATGGAACGGCAGAACAATTTTCAACTCCTGCCCGGACGTTATTCTAGAATCCGATGCGAGTCGCCAAGGTTGGGGTGCTCGTTGCGGGCTAGACACTACCGGAGGGAGATGGTCCGTAGAGGAATCTCTCCTCCATATCAATGCTTTTGAACTCCTGGCGGCATTCTTTGCTATCAGGAGTTTTCTCTCTCACACTTCCAACAAGTGTGTGCTTTTGCGTATGGACAACGTGGCAGCAGTTCAGTATGTCAACCGCCTTGGGGGCACGAGGTCCAAAGTGCTGACGGACATCGCGTCCGAATTTTGGCACTTTTGTCTGTCCCGGAATATCTTTCCAGTGGCGGAATATCTCCCCGGGATATCCAATACTGTGGCGGATTGGAATTCGCGCTACCTGACAGATTCCAGCGACTGGTCGCTGGACCGTCCGATTTTTCTGGCATTACGAGACCTTTGGGGTCCATTACATACGGACCTTTTTGCCTCTCGTCTCAACCGGCAATTACCCCGTTTTTACAGCTGGAGGCCGGATCCGGAAGCGTCAGCAGTGGACGCATTCAGTCAGATTTGGTCACGGGGGACGCATTATGCGTTTCCTCCGTTCAATTTGATTACCAGAACCCTTCTCCAAGTAGCGAGTCAGAGGGCAACGGTCGTGCTGATCACCCCTTGGTGGCCAACGCAACTGTGGTTTCCCCTACTGCTGGGGATGGCGATCGATTATCCGCGATTGATTCCCCACTCACCTCAACTTCTCTCGAACCCGATCAAGGGTTGTCACCCTCTCATGTTGGACGGCAATCTTCCACTCTTAGCGTGGTTGGTTTCGGGATCCCTGACGCCGGTGGCGACCTTTCACAATCGGCTAGAGACCTTCTCGCCTTGGCCTGGGCCCCAGGGACTAGATCGGCATATCGATCTGCCTGGGCCCTGTGGGTTCGTTGGTGTGATCAACGGCAAATTGATGCCGTTCAAGCACCTGTTTCAGTCGTAGTGAATTATTTAGCGGACTCTTTTGAGTCTGGCAAATCCTATAGTTCGCTAAATGTCTATCGTTCTGCCATATCGGCATATCATTGTCCAGTAGATGCGTTACCTGTAGGTAAACATCCTCTGGTATGTAGGCTTTTAAGGGGAGTAAAATTTAAACGTCCCCCTCGTCCTAGATACCAGTCGACTTGGGATGTCTCCCGTGTACTAGAACTTTTTTCCGCTTGGGAGGACAATGATGTTCTGTCCTTGAAACACTTATCTTTTAAACTTACAACCCTTTTATGCTTAGTATCCATAAAAAGGGTATCGGATGTAAAAGCATTGGATGTTACCAGGCGACAATTTTTGCCTGATGGGGTACGGTTTTCTGTGGTTCGCAGAACTAAGACGAGACTTCAAACAGTCTTCTATCCCTTTTTTTTTTTTTTTTCCCCTGACCATCCGCGCCTTTGTGTGGTACGATGTCTGCAACGGTATGAGGAGCGGACTGCACAATTGCGGTCTGTTGCTTATAGTCAATTATTAGTTTCCTATGTCAAGCCTCATCTTCCGGTACCTTAGCCAGGGCAGCCATGGATTTGGCTGGTATTGACGTTTCTCTTTTTGGTGCCCACTCTTCTAGAGGGGCGATGGCCACTAAGGTGGTCACGTCAGGGGGTTCACTCTCGGACCTTTTATTAGCTGCTGATTGGTCGTCTGAGTCGACCTTTAGGCAGTTCTATTTTCGGCCGCAGGAACATGTTTCTGTGTCTGTCCTATGAACGTGTATGTTCACATATTTCCTGATTAAACTTGTTTAGCTTTAAACTTGCAAGATATGAGCCTCCTGTCTGATATATAAATCGGGATTTTCCTAGCTACCGTGACGGAAAATCTAAGTTATATGAAGACAGGAGGCGAGTATCTTCCCTCCCTTCCCACCCTGTTACGGTGTGTTTTCTCGTTTCAGGATATTGAAGAGCGGATCCTGCATCTACGCAGCAGAATATGAGAAGTCCCTGAGTGACAGCTGTTCTGTTTTGTTCCAGTTGAAACACAGTTGCTGGGGGCCCAGTTGGCCCTGACGTCTAGTTCCGGAGGTGGAATTCGTTTGCCGTCGGAGTGTATCCGGGGTATCAAGATGCCGTGCGCTGTTCCGAAGTTCGCACGAAAGAAAGAGGAAGAGGAGGTCCAGCCAGCCCCTTATATAGGGTCTCCGTCCCAGGGGAGGGGATTCCAAGGGCTGCTGGGAGTTGTAGTTTTAATGAAATTTTTTCTAATGTTAATGAAATAAATTCTCTGTAATTTTTCTGCTATGGGCATTAAAAAAGAAAGGTTTAATGCAAGATACTCGCCTCCTGTCTTCATATAACTTAGATTTTCCGTCACGGTAGCTAGGAAAATCCCGATTTATATCCTGTATTATACTCCAGAGCTGCACTCATTATTTTGCTGGTGGGGTCAATGTGTACATACATTACATTATTTATCCTGTACTGATCCTGAGTTATATCCTGTATTATACTCCAGAGCTGTACTCACTATTCTGCTGGTGAGATCACTGTGTACATACATTACATTACTTATCCTGTACTGATCCTGAGTTATATCCTGTATTATACTCCAGAGCTGTACTCACTATTCTGCTGGTGGGCTCACTGTGTACATACATTACATTACTTATCCTGTACTGATCCTGAGTTATATCCTGTGTTATACTCCAGAGCTGTACTCACTATTCTGCTGGTGGGGTCACTGTGTACATATTGGTGCCTTATTGCTTTATTTTTATATATAAAAAATTCCCTGTCCAATTAGCTCACAGGGGCGGAAACCCGTTTGTGCTGCTGAGGGACGACAGGGAAATATATATATATATATATATATATATATATATACACACACACACACACACATATACATACATACTCTGATTCTATCTTTGCCGTTTTCTGTGCCTTCACATTTCCAACATGAAACCTCTGACACCATGACAGATGGGAACTAAAAATCACGTCTCTTTGCTTCGACCGGAGCGTTACTAGGTCGGCACCTGGATCGTGCAGCACTCCAGCCTCTTCTCATTGGTCCTCACAAGAAGGCGGGGCTTAAGAATAGCAAATGAGGAACAGTTTAGCAGCTAGAGGGAGGCGGGTCTACTGGTTGCTGTAACGTGATTGGCTGACGTGTGGAAGGCCGGGACGGGGGTTGACAGCGAGGTTTGGCGGGGCCACTGTGAGGGCAGCTGACGGCTGTGACATGGCCAATGTTCGGCTGGAGTTCAAATCGAGCGCCGGAGACGCGGACCCCCAGACTAGGCCTGTGCTGATTCTGGGCCAACTGCCCAACTTGCTTCGGGTGCTCTGGAGCGATGTGAGGGGAAAGCTGCAGCCCCGGGTCACCGAGGAGGTGAGGACATGTCCCGCAGGCCTAGAGTTAATAATGGCTTGTGCATTGGCTTCACTACAAGTGCCAGCATACAAGTGAGGCTTGCAAAACTACAAGTCCCAGCATGCCCTGACCGCCGAAGGCGGTCAGGGCATGCTGGGAGTTGTAGTTTTGCAACATCTGCACAGCCCCAGGTTGCAAATGGCTAATTTGACAGCTTTTTTTTTACTACCCCTGCCTGTAGGGTTGAGTAAATATGTCTACCTATTGCTAATTCTGCAAGCACAATACCACAGGTTACATAACAGATCTGTTTCCCCCATTGGATATAGAACTACAAAGCCCAGCATGCCTCTTGGTGAGGGTGTGGTCGGAGTTGGCGCATTGACTGCCGTACCGTTAGACTTTACCCCCCTTGTGGTGTCACAGTCCAGGGTCTGGGTTCTAGAATTGCTTTACTGCTCTGCGGTCACATCTGACGGATCAGCGTACAATACAGAGGTATAAATAGGGCGACATACGGGGCCGGCCATATTGTATTAACCCTTACCACTACTTTATGGTTGTGACCACATCTGTCTGCAGGCGCTCTAAAAGCTGTCAAAAAAACGTAACTCTTTAATACCGCGAATGCAGAATAACTCAGGTTCTCAGATTTAGCTAATCTCAACCTTAAAGGGGTATTCCGCCCCTAGACATCTTATCCCCTATCCAAAGGATAGGGGATAAGATGTCAGATCGTCGTGGTCCCGCTGCTGGGGACCCCCGGGATCTCCGCTGCGGCACCGCGCTATCATTACAGCACAGAGCGAGTTCGCTCTGTGCGTAATAACGGGTGATACGGGGGACGGAGCAGCGTGACGTCATGGCTCCGCCCCTTGTGACATCACGGCCCGTCCCCTTAATGCAAGTCTATGGCAGGGGGCGTGACGACCGCCATGCCCCCTCCCATAGACTTGTATTGAAAGGGGCGGGCCGTGACATCACGAGGGGCGGAGCCGTGACGTAACGATGCTCCGGCCCCTGTACCGCCCTTCATTACGTGCAGAGCGAACTTGCTCTGTGCTGTAATGATAGCGGGGTGCTGCAGCAGCGATCCCAGGGCTCCCCAGCAGCGGGACCCCGGCGATCTGACATCTTATCCCCTATCCTTTGGATAGGGGATAAGATGTCTAGGGGCGGAATACCCCTTTAAAGGGGTACTCCGGAGAGTGCCAGAAAATGATACAGATATGTAAATTACTTATATTTAAAAAAATAAAAAAAAATAAAAAATCTTAATCCTTCCAGGACTTATCAGCTGCTGTATACTACAAAGAATGTTCTTTTCTTTTTTAATTTCCTTTCTGTCTGACCACAGTGCTCTCTGCCGACACCTCTGTCCATGCCCAGTACTGTCCAGAGCAGGAGAGGTTTGCTATGGGGATTTTCTCTACAGAGAGCACTGTGGTCAGACTGGAAAGAACTACACAACTTCCTCTGGATTATACAGCAGACGATAAGTACTGGAAGGATTAAGATTCTTTTAATAGAAGAATCTGTAACTTTCTGTTACCAGTTGATTTGAAAACACTTATTTTATTTATTTTTTCCTTTTAAAGGGGTACTCCGGTGGAAAACGTATTTTTTTTAATCAACTGGTGCCAGAAAGTTAAACAGATTTGTAAATTACTTCTATTAAAAAAATCTTAATCCTTCCAGTACTTATTAGCTACAGAATACTACAGAGGAAATTATTTTCTTTTTGGAACACAGAGCTCTCTGCTGACATCACGAGCACAGTGCTCTCTGCTGACATCTCTGTCCATTTTAAGAACTGTCCAGAGTAGGAGAAAATCCCCATAGAAAACATATGCTGCCATGGACAGAGATGTCATTAGAGAGTACTGTGCTCGTGATGTCAGCAGAGAGCTCTGTGTTACAAAAAGAAAATAATTTCCTCTGTAGTATTCAGCAGCTAATAAGTACTGGAAGGATTAAGATTTTTTAATAGAAGTAATTTACAAATCTGTAACTTTCTGGCACCAGTTGATTAAAAAAAAAAAGAAATAAAGTTTTCCACCGGAGTACCCCTTTAAAAGGAAAAAAAAAAAGTGTTTTCAAATCAACTGGTGACAGAAAGTTACAGATTCTTCTATTAAAAGAATCTTAATTCTGGAAGGATTAAGATTTTTTAATAGAAGTAATTTACAAATCTGTTTAATTTTCTGGCACCAGTTGATTTAAAAATATATATTAGATTTAAATAAGGTTTCCACCGGAGTACCCCTTTAAGTGTCCTCTAGTTGGGACCCAGGGAGGGGGATTGAAGGGAACCTATCACCATCATCACCCACACTAATCTGCTGGTACATTGTAATAGTGCAGGTGACTCAAATTCCAATGCTGTTTTTTGTTTTCCTATGTGGCCCCATTCCCGATTTAAGCTCATAAATCCAAATATGCAAATCATGTGGTTTGCTGCATTGGGGGCCTTCCTAGGCCCTTGGTGCACTACTCTGCCCGCCCTGCACTCATTAGATGACTGATGATGATTGATTGATCATCATAATTATCATCACAGGTCATTCAGCCTCTTTCTCCTCTATCCTGTAATGGTGATCACAACAGTGACCTACAAGAGAGCCTCTGTTTCTGGAAGAGAGCATCCATTTTTTTTCTAATTTCATACAACCACTTACCTGTCCCTGCTTTCTTATGCTCTTCGCCTCTGCTCACTGTATTCCGCATTGTATCTGTCTGGCTAGATCTTGTTGTTTGCTTAATCTCAGAATGTGCTTTTGTCTCCTCAAACCAGATATGGAAGAATGCTCTGGGCACCTTAAGTCCCAATCCCACTGACAGCTGTCCTCTATACCTGAACCTGGCCACAGTCGCCGCCCTGCCTTCCCGCGTCAGCCGCCATAACAGCCCCTCCGCTGCTCACTTTATCACACGTCTGATCCGAAACTGCCTTCCAGCGGGAACAACGAGATGTATTCTGGTAAGTGTTTTGTTGTTGAAGAGGTGTAGTTTAACGGGTTATACAGATATTAGCATTTTTTTATATGTTGCTGGGGCCACAGTGACAATAAAAAAAAAAACTAAAAAACCCTGGGGGGTCCTCTGCTGTCCTGCCTCAGTTGGTGATGGGCTAAGCAAGCTGTCACTGCCCAGAAGAATCCTTTCTTGAAAGTAGCAACTGGAAGACTTAACAGGGGGATCCCCAAGGAAGTGAGGTAGGGAAGTATGTGCTGTCATTGTGGCCGCAGCAACAGATAAGAAAACTCTAGTGTCCGGATAACCTGGATGAGGAGCTTACACACCAGTATGATCATATGGCCACCTCGGGAAAAACTGCGATACCCAGTATGCTCTGATCTTAAATAAATGCACTATGGCCGAGGTCTGTATCCACGCTGTGTCCATGGCATTCTGATTGCTGTAGTTTCCCAACAGCTGGAGATCCTTTGGTTACAGTCCACTGTTCTAGTACATTCCTTTCCGTAACCTCAAGCACAAGTCAGACTTTGATGAGCAATGATCAGCAATGCCCATGTGATTTGAGATATTTACACTGCGCTTCAGATCTGTGTTGTATCTGCTGATGTTTAGATGGACTTGTATAACACAATGACCTCCCACAGATGGTATGTGAGCGATCAGAGGTGTTCGCCAGTGCGTGTGCCATTGCTCGAGCCTTCCCACTGTTTACCCGCCGTTCCAGTGCTTCCCGCCGAGCGGAGAAAAAGAGCATTGCAGTTGAATTTCTGCTTGTTGGCCAAAACAATGGACCCATGGAAGTGACCACCCTAAAGGTATTATGACCCCTTATCTAAATTCATCTTCATTCATGGCATCTATGCCATCTTATTGTAGTCTGGATCTCTCATACTAGTGCCTGGAGAGTGCGACTGAGGGGGTGAGACTGGCGGCCCGAATTGTGGATACTCCCTGCAATGAGATGAACACAGACCACTTCATTGAGGTAGGTGCTGGAGTAGATGGTAAGTGGCAGTCATGACTCTAGGATGCAGGAGATAGAGGCAGAACCCTGTGTTGGATCCATTACTGTCCTAGGGGCTGGATAATACTCCACAGTTTGTGTTCAGCCTTGTTTATGGACTAAATATGAACCCTAATTTTGTAGGAGATAGCAGCCGTGGGGAAGGAACTTTGCATTACTCCAAAGATTATTCGAGATCAAGAGCTGAAGGAGAAAGGATTTGGAGGTGCGAACAAACCAAGACTTTATAGAAGATTCAGGGAAGTAGTATGATTGTTGTCATTGGTTACCTGTTACCTTACAAGTACAACTTTTGACGGCTCCTCATTGGCTTTTTATCACTCTGAATTACTGAAGGTGTTTTAATAAATTTCTTTGTGTTATGTAGGAATATATGGTGTTGGCAAAGCTGCAGAACACCCCCCAGCCTTTGTCATCCTGAGTCATACCCCAGAAGGTGCCACTCAAACCATTGCCTGGGTTGGTAAGGGCATAGTGTATGATACCGGAGGACTCAGCATTAAGGGAAAGGTAGGACTCCTTAATCATCTTCTGCAGAGTTCTGTGTGACTACAAGTCTTATTGCGTTTGTATAGGGGAGTGATGGCTGTTCTGTCTGCATGGTAATCTATTGCTTTTTGATATGTTTCCCTGGCGGAAGCGGATTGCAGGGGTCTTGCTTCTGGAAAGTAGGTCACTGTCAATTTACAGGAATGAAATGTAGGAAATTAAAGCTGAAGTCTGGTCAGTATGAGGAACCTAATAGCCAATTGCTGACACTTTTACACTTGCTGATTATTGGGAATATTATTTCTAGGAATGCTCATTCATCCAACAATCGGCTCTTGTGAAAGGGTTTTAAAGGGGTATTCCGGGCAAAAAACATTTTATCCCCTAATCCAAAGGATAGGGGATAAGATGTCTGATTGCGGGGGGCCCGCTGCTGAGACCCCCGCAATCTCCCTGCAGCACCCGCATAATATGCAGCTGCTGAATCTCCAGTTTCGGAAACCTCCGAGTTTCCGGGACTGGGGACGTGATGTCACGCCACGCCCCCTCCATTCATGTGTATGGGAGGGGGCGTGACTGCTCTGGCCGGCTTCTTACATGACAGTGCGTTTAACCTATCACTGGCCAGGGCGGGACATCGCTCCGGCCGGTGATAGGCTGACGGCTGTCCGACGTTCCAGTCCCAAGGAGCAGCGTGAGGCCAACGTAGGTAAGTTAAAGTTTATTTTCTTTATCTTTTGCAGCCCGGGCATAGGTATACAGCGTACAGCAGTGGTCTCCAACCTGCGGACCTCCAGCTGTTGCAAAACTACAACTCCCAGCATGCCCGGACAGCCGTTGGCTGTCCGGGCATGCTGGGAGTTGTAGTTTTGCAACAGCTGGAGATCCGCAGGTTGGAGACCACTGGTGTACAGTATAGAGTTCCAGCGCCGGCGGCCCCCAACAAAGAGGAGGAGGGCAGTGCTTGCGGGTGACACATGTGAGTAGTACCCCGGTGGGCTGATTAATTGGGGGGAGCAGAACAGCGCTGGCGGGTAACATGATTTGGGGGGGGGGGGGGCGCGGTGGCGGTGTTGGTGAAAGAAATGCAGTGGAACCGCCATAAGTTACAAAAATACCGTGATACACATATTTGGTCATACCACCCAGCTCTAGCAGCCATCCTCCTATTAACAAGTGACACCTTATCCTGGTGATAAGCCATGCCTTGCTAAGACTGGAACATCCCTTCGAAAATCCTAGGGGAGCCTGGTAGGGACCAGGCTTTATGGTAAATCAATTACTAGTTAGGGGTCCAAACAGTGTCAGAACATATCCTGGTCATTGCTGGAGGCGGCAGGAGCCCTATAATCTAAGGGCAAGTAAATTAAGACGACTGGCACTCACTTTGCAGGAAAGTGTGGGCTGGTCATCCTAACTTACTAGAGATTGACAGGCTGCCACCCAGACATGTCAGCCACACTACTTATCACATTTGGATAATATAAGGGCACATTAAATGGAGCAGGTGGTCTTTTTTATGTTTCTTGGTGGCAGTGATGTAGATGGGACATTCTCTGATGGATTTCTGATTTTGTTCACAGACCACAATGCCGGGTATGAAGAGAGATTGCGGAGGGGCTGCTGCTGTCCTCGGTGCATTTAAAGCTGCAGTAAAACAGGTTAGAACATAATATACATACATAATGGTTTATTGCTTTGTTGTTGCCTTACTTGCAAAGTGGAGAGATGCTAAATGAAAAAGCAGGGAAGCACGATCACCCAAGACAGCTCTCTAGTGATTAGACAGTGATAGAACCAAATAACATCGCATACAGCAGTAATCTCCACTTAAATAAGTCATAAGGTGATAGCATGTCACTGGGATATGCTGTAACTTTATGATAATTGTGTCTGAACCCAGGGACCCCCAACAATCCCAAGAAAAAAGGGGCTGCAGCAATGATTCAGTTAGTACAGCCAAGTGGCAGGAATGCTGGCATGCAGGGAAAAACGTGGAAAGGTGTGAATCAAGGATACATGAGGGTCCTAAAGGTCTTACACAATGTTTAAGTGCTTGTAGTTAATGGATAAATAGTGCTTTTAGCTAGTTAAAACTATTTCTTTCTTGTAAAGTATTACACACGTATATAGAATATGCTCGACTTCCAGACTTTAGCCTGACATATGGCAATGCTTAACAAAAGAATCAATAAGTGGCATATGACTCTATAGGTATCAGATTGTAGAGATCTAGTATTTCTTGCCATGTGTTTAACCCCTTAAGGACTCAGCCCATTTTGGCCTTAAGGACTCAGACAATTTAATTTTTACGTTTTCATTTTTTCCTCCTCGCCTTCTAAAAATCATAACTCTTTTATATTTTCATCCACAGACTAGTATGAGGGCTTGTTTTTTGCGCGACCAGTTGTCCTTTGTAATGACATCACTCATTATATCATAAAATGTATGGCGCAACCAAAAAAAACTATTTTTGTGGGGAAATTAAAACGAAAAACGCAATTTTGCTAATTTTGGAAGGTTTTGTTTTCACGCCGTACAATTTCTGGTAAAAATGACATGTGTTCTTTATTCTGAGGGTCAATACGATTAAAATTATACCCATTATCATATACTTTTATATTATTGTTGCGCTTAAAAAAAAATCACAAACTTTTGAACCAAATTAGTACATTTATAATCCCTTTATTTTGATGACCTATAACTTTTTTATTTTTCTGTATAAGCGGCGGTATGGGGGCTCATTTTTTATAATTTTTTTTAAAATAAAATGTATTAAAAAAGTAGGAATTTTGGACTTTTTAAATTTTTTTTCGTTCACGCCGTTCACCGTACGGGATCATTAACATTTTATTTTAATAGTTCGGACATTTACGCACGCAGCGATACCAAATATGTCTATAAAAAATTTTTTTTTACGCTTTTTGGGGGTAAAATAGGAAAAAACGGACGTTTTACTTTTTTATTGGGGGAGGGGATTTTTCACTTTTTTTTTACTTTTACTTTTACATTTTTTTACATTTTTTTTTACACTTGAATAGTCCCCATAGGGGACTATTCATAGCAATACCATGATTGCTAATACTGATCTGTTCTATGTATAGGACATAGAACAGATCAGTGTTTTCGGTCATCTTCTGCTCTGGTCTGCTCGATCACAGACCAGAGCAGGAGACGCCGGGAGCCGCACGGAGGAAGGAGAGGGGACCTCCGTGCGGCGTTATGAATGATCGGATCCCCGCAGCAGCGCTGCGGGCGATCCGATCGTTCATTTTAATTGCGAACTGCCGCAGATGCCGGGATCTGTATTGATCCCGGCACCTGAGGGGTTAATGGCGGACGCCCGCAAGATCGCGGGCGTCGGCCATTGCCGGCGGGTCCCTGGCTGCGATCAGCAGCCGGGATCAGCCACGCATGACACGGGCATCGCTCCGATGCCCGCGGTTATGCTTAGGACGTAAATGTACGTCCTGGTGCGTTAAGTACCACCTCACCAGGACGTACATTTACGTCCTGCGTCCTTAAGGGGTTAATAGGCAGGGGGCATTTAGGGATACATGGTGCCATTACTCAGGGTCTTAGTTAAGATAGAAGGTGGCAGCCAGAATAAAGCTCTAGACTCTCCTTTTCTATTCTAGGGTTTTAAAGACAACCTCCACGCCTTGTTCTGCCTGGCAGAGAACTCTGTTGGACCAAATGCCACTCGACCAGATGATATCCACTTGCTGTACTCTGGAAAGTGAGGATATCTGCTAGTTTTTACTTTTGCTTTTGACCGGCTTTCAGCTGGGGCTCCCCAGCAATAATACAGGTGCCGTTATTGAATTAATGTCTTTGTATGGCAGTGTTTTCCAACGTGTGGCCCATCTAGTGCTGTGGGTTGGCTTAGGGCATTCAGGAGAGGTGCAATAGCTAAAGAGCCACATGCTGGGGAAAACTGTTGTGTGGTGTCACATAAAATCTCATGTACATTCAAATGAGTTAATTTCTTTGGTGCCTATGCAGCTCTCTGTTTTATGAATTAAAATAAGACAAGCTTAGTTTTATGTGCAATCACCTTGATGCACAGCAAGAAAAGTGCCTGCTAGCTTTCAGTTACCGGAGCCACACATTGCTTATGCTGCTATAGGTACACAGATTTAAAGGGATACTCCACTGCCCCAGCGTTCAGAACAATTTGGAGCGGGGGTCGTGTCGCCACACCGTCTCCTGTGAGGTCACGGCCCCCGCTGCCCGCACCCAGCGTTCTAAATGAACGCGGGGTGCTGCACAGAGATCGTGGGGGTCCCAGCTGCGGGACCCAAGCGATCAGACATCTTATCCCCATCCTTTGGATACAGGATAAGATGTCTATGGGCGGATTGCCCCTTTAAGGGGTTGTCTCTTAAACACTGCAGAACACATAGACTATTTCTATTTTTCCTAAATCAGGATAAGGATTAGAGAATTGAGCTCTGTGTTTCTTAGCTTCTGTTGTGTTATTTGTCATTATGAGTGGCAGAATATTTTTCTTACCAAAATTTGTAACCTTATGCCAACACTGAAACACACCGGCCTCTTTACCTAGAACGGTTGAAATTAACAACACTGATGCAGAGGGGAGGCTGGTGCTGGCTGACGGGGTGTCCTACGCCTGCAAGGATCTAAATGCAGATATCATTCTGGATATGGCGACTTTAACAGGTGCTCAGGTGAGACTGGTTCAGGTCATTCATGGATGGTCTACGGATATTCTGTTATGTGTCTTCAAATTTAATAGTAATATATGGAGTTTTGTGTCTCTTGTTTTTTAGGCCATCGCAACCGGCAAGCATCACGCTGCAGTACTGACAAACAGTGAGGAGTGGGAGATGGCCTGTGTGAAGGCGGGTCGGAAGTGTGGAGACCTGGTTCACCCGCTGGTTTACTGTCCTGAACTGCACTTCAATGAGTTTTCTTCTGCTGTGGCTGATATGAAGAACTCTGTGGCAGTGAGTGGAGGAGACTAATGTGAAACACAGTTGAATGAATCTATTCTAGAGTAACTTATGAGGAGGAGTATGGCTGATAACGTCTCTTCTATCCTCTTTGAGACTTAAATATGTGTGATATTTAAAGGCTTAGACTGGTGTGTTTATCTCTCTAGGACCGGGAAAATGCCCAGAGTTCTTGTGCTGGACTCTTTATTGCTTCTCACATCGGCTTTGACTGGCCAGGAGTTTGGGTGCATGTCGATATAGCTTCCCCTGTTCACACGGTGAGTGTTTGAGATTAAGAGTATAGTCATACATTGAAAAGTTGGTTATACTAATCAGTGCTCTGCCCCAACCACTGGCAGCTGCCATTTAGCCATTTAAATGCTATGATCAATATTAATTGCAATATTTAAAGGGTTAAGTGACCAACATCAGCTTGATCACTGATATGCCAGTCTCCAGCCCACCGGAGCACCTGAAAGCTGAACTCATTTATGCAGGATAAAGTCAGCAACTGCCGAGCCGAGAAGTTAGTGACGAATCAAATCACTGTAACTTCGCTCATCTTCTGAGCTTATGTCCTCATGTGTTGCAGTTAAAGAGGGCAGGATTTACTATTTGTTTGACTATCTGCACTTTTCTCCGAATTGTCAGACAAGCTGGGTGTGGATGTGATCGTCGAACTCAGTTGCCTATACACGAGATCGCCTCTTGCTTACAGAGTGTGTTGGGCTGTATAATAGTGGATACTCTATAGAAAAGCGAGCAGAGCTCCTTTATAGGGCAGTACCGTTTAGAACCACAAATGTGCATATAAGGTGAAATAAAGGACCACAGTTGGGGACCTTGCTCTGTTGTGTATAATGACACAACAGCATTACACGCATTCAAGGAGATATGTGATGGTGCAGCTTCCTGGTGTCAGCAGCAGGGACCTCTGGCTGATGATAAATGTGAAGAAACAATCCGGATATATCAACGCATTCCACCAGTCAGGAAACATTATGCCAGTGAAGCGCTGACAGCCGGGGCTGTATATTGGGGCCTTTTGAGTTAACGTACATCTTGTTACTATTGCATTGTCTCCTAGATAAGGTTGAGAGAATACTTTTTCACTGATGTTTTTTTTTTTAGATTTTTCTCTGCTTAGTTAGTACAGCTTTACCTTCTCCAGAAGACCCTTCAGTGTTGTCCTTTTTAATGTGACCGGATTTCTGTCTGCAGGGAGAAAGAGCCACTGGCTTTGGCGTTGCATTACTTCTGTCTCTGTTTGGCCGTGCTTCGGAAGACCCTTTACTAAACATGGTTTCGCCTTTGGGAGAGGATGAAGTAGTTGAGACTCCTGAGAGAGATACTAAAAGAAGACGCCTTGTGTGACCGTCTTATCCTAGACCACTAAAGAATCAAGCCAGTCTCTGATCTGACCATTTGTATTCCTTGCACTTGTTAATGGTATGTGTTGATGTAAATGGACTTTCCTATCTGATGTATGCAGGAGGTGACCCTGCTCTTGATACCTGATGTTTTTCCAGTACTATGGATTACATCAGAAGTCACAGGCTCCTACCACCTTTCTAGATATCACTGTTCACCTCCATCTGGCCAGCTCCTCTACCATGGGGCAGTTTACTGTCTGCCTTTCTACATGATTTCTGTTTTTATTAAAACTGTCTGCATATGTGACTTGGCTTGTGCGCTCAGTATCGGTATTGTCATTGCACCTTTAATACACATGATTTAGTAGTTTTTTTTCCCTCTCGTGTTTGTCTTACAATTTTTACTTCCAGCATTGGTCGAGTCCTTTATATGACGTCCAATCCCTTCCTTTGGTTGTCACTAAACACTTGTCATGTCTTCTATAAACTATTCAGGTTTATTTATAGCATTATACAAATTCATTTCCTTAAGATGAATTACAGCAGCATAGACTGAACATCAGACATGGTTGTATACTTATTTACACCAAAAATGTCCTTTAGAAATTACTCGTCGTGCCGTTCTCTTGTCCATTTTATCATAGTTTCAGGAGAGCGATATAGGAAGATCAGTTTAGCAAACAGTTGCTCCTCCAGATCTAGGTCTCCAGTTTCTCTGACTAGGAAGATGTCGGTGCAGAGCTTTAGTATCCTGTCAACATTGGGTAACTCTTCGAACATGATGGACCGGGAGATGCCATTGAAGAATTCTCGGATGAATTTGCCAATGACCAGGACGACTGACATGTAAAGACCAACAATGCTGCAAATTTTGGATAGAAATATAATTGAATATATTCTGGTAAATGTAGCTCACACAGCTAAGTAGCTTAAACTTTGCACACATCATATTTGCTCCAAAGACTTTCACAACATGCAGTGATATTATTCCCATCAAAACAGACAGCACATCAGCCCAATCAAGTCGATGGGGGTCAAATGTGTGACTGATTAAACACTACATGTATCCCATCCAACAATACTTATTGGCTGCAGTGTAGGTGATATGTCTTTGATCAATAGGGGTTCAATTGCTCCGACCTTCACCAGTCACAAGGGGGGGGGGGGGGGGTGCTTGTGAACAGTGTGGCACTTGAAGAGGTGGACTGCTGTAGATAGCTGAGAACAGTGCTTGGTTATTCTTGCCAGCCCCAAAGAGTTATGTTAGAGCAGTGGGTGTATCTAAACCCCCCCCCCCCCAATACTTACAATTCCTTTTCCTCCTCCTATGGATGGCCAGAGCAGGAGGAATTGTGGAGTGGTGGCAAAACTTGTACATAGTCCCCTGCTTACAAGTCTATAGGCAACATGGAATGAGCCAAGCAGACACACTTAAAAAGTACCTGTCACTAAATAAACTTTTCTAAACTATGTTCCTTAACTACACCTAACTGCCAGGCCAGCATGAAATCTGGCCTGGCAGTTAGGAAATCTATCAGATTTATCAGACTGGCGGACGATTTATGTAGAGAGACCCCTAGTGGTGGGTTTTACAAAATTAAATTACACGTATAAAATCTAAATATTTTTTTTTTCTTATAAAATATATTTAGGAACTTGTAAGGCTTAATGTGCAATATATTAAAACTTTATTTCATGACAGGTACTCTTTAACTGTTTATATATCTCTTATAGACTTAGTTGTGTGAAGAAGTAGAGAAACATTTCCCATCGCAGACATGTATGTGTCCTTTTATGGCTAAATGTATATATTAATGGTGGATTGTCTCTATGTACACATTTTACATAAAAGTTTAAGCCATTTCTGTAGTGGATGATACCTCAAAATCTGTAATGGGAGAGTCATGAGGCCTTCATACACATTGGATGGTCAGCTGCTTAATTGGCACAGTTCCTTTATGGGGCAGTTAATTGTAAATACCGTGTCTGACAAACAGTTTATTCCATAATAGTAATGGAGACAGATTATGAAGTTATATAAAGACATCTTACCCATATCCAGCCAGAAATCCAAGACTCTGTGGACTAGCTTTATCATTGTATATCAAAAGTTCAATGTTCTGGCTGCAGCCAACTGGGCCACACGCTGGGCTCCACTCCTGAATCAGCCACCACTCTGTCACTTGACTCGTAGTGTCGTTCACAGACAGCTTCTGTAGTTTTAGGGTTAAATTACGGAAGAAAGCATACTTCTGGACATCTTCTGCCTTATCGGAATAGTCTAAAAAAACAAAAACAAATGGAAGAAAATTATATATATATTTTTCCGGGATGAGACCTATGAAGCGCATAATTGACTGATCTTACCTGTCTGAAGTCGGTGAGCAATTTTTGCTTCAGGTCCCGAATTTGCTCTAAGGTGTTTTGGCAAAATATTCTTCAGCATTCTAAGAAAATATAAGCGCTGATTAGGTATTTTTTTTTTATGAACCCAGTTAGAAATGAGCGAACATACAGGGACTCTATTTGTCACGAACTTCTCGGCTCCACAGTTGCTGACTAACCTGTATAAATTAGTTCAGCTTTCAGGTGCTCCGGTGGCTGGAGACTCTTTCCTAGGAATGTATCCACCTTTTCCAGCCCACCGGAGCACCTGAAGGCTGAACTCATTTATGCAGGTTAGTCATCAACTGCCGAGCCGAGAAGTTTGTGACAAATCGAGTCCCTGTAAGTTTGCTCATCTCTAAACCCAGTTTTCGGTTTAAAGATTTACCACCTAGTATTCAAAGGGTGTATTCTTTTTGCAATTATTTATGCAACTACAGTAAATGATCAGCTTTACAATCTGATTAAAAATCTGTTTTGTGCATACAGCTTCTATGCAGACCTGTCTGTCTCGGTGGTTTCAGATTACAAATAAGCTCCGTGTCGTCTCCCTTCCTGCTGTGCCTAAAAAATAATTATTACATACTCAAGTGTTAATACACTGAAGAGATATACTTTAGGTTTTGTTTAGATGAGATCCTCAGACCCCTTGTGAGACCGTATGCTGGTGCAGTTGGCCCTGGGTTCCTCCTAATGAAAGACAATTCTAGACCACATGTGGCTGGAATGTGTCAGCAGTTCCTGCAAGAGGAAGGCATTGATGCTATGGACTGGCCCACCCGTTCCCCAGACCTGAATCCAATTGAGAACATCTAGGACATCATGTCTCGCTCCATCCACCAATGCCACGTTGCACCACAGACTATCCAGGAGTTGGCGGATGCTTTAGTCTAGGTCTGGGAGGACATCCCTCAGGAGACCATCCTCCCCCTCATCAGGAGCATGCCCAGGCATTGTAGGGAGGTCATACGGGTATGTGGAGGTCACACACTACTGAGCCTCATTTTGACTTGTTTTAAGGACATTACATCAAAGTTGGATCAGCCTGTAGTGTGGTTTTCCACTTGATTTTGAGTGTGACTCCATATCCAGACCTCCATGGGTTGGTAAATTTGATTTCCATTGATAATTTTTGTGTGATTTTGTTGTCAGCACATTCAACTATGTAAAGACGAAAGTATTTCATACGATTAGTTCATTCATTCAGATCTAGGATGTGTTATTTTAGTGTTCCCTTTATTTTTTTGAGCAGTATGTATGATCCCAATTTGCTTTGTAGTGAGGCAATCCGAGTTAAATACATACACTGGCTCCTTCCTTTCTCCTTTCAGCATCTGGACTATATGGTCCCTGGTTTCTGTATCCTCATAGCATACGGTGTGCTTCCCAAAACTCTCTGCACTTTTTACAATAGATGCATTCCTAAAAGACAAAAAGTTACAGGCATCAGTAAAAAGTAGGAGAGTCATCTGTTTGTTTCACAGTCTACATGTGCTGATTTACCTGCGGATGCTCCAGTGAATGTCAAAGTATATCTGGGTAGACTCTGACAGCTCCTCTATCATGGCCTCACGGCTTGCTGGACTTATGGTCCAGAGCAGGCTGGCATTACTCTTTATCTTGGCAGTGACAATGTCCTCAGGCATGTAGTTAACAATGAACTGCATTGCAGACTGAATACAAAACACAAGTAGAAAACAATGTAAGTAGTGAGTGGTTACCAGCGATACAGCCCATACATAACATACCTGACTTTATACATACTGGCCCAGATTTACATGCCTTGTACCACATATACCGTATTTGTGCCTTTAATGGTCTAATAAGTGTCACTGACAAAAAGAATAGTGTACCCTATGCCAAGTAATGAGCTAGTGTAGTAAAGCAGGCGTATTCTTACACTCTGTAAACTTAGTCAAGCCATCGTTAGTATTAGAGGTTTTTAGTTAAAGGGGTACTCCGGTGGAAAACTTTTTTTTTTTTTTAGCAACTGGTGCCAGAAAGTTAAACAGATTTGTAAATTACTTCTATTAAAAAATCTTAATCCTTCCAGTACTTATTAGCTGCTGAATACTACAGAGGAAATGGTTTTCTTTTTGGAACACAGAGCTCTCTGCTGACATCATGACCACAGTGCTCTCTGCTGACATCTCTGTCCATTTTAGGAACTGTCCAGAACAGCATATGTTTTCTATTGGGGATTTTCTCCTACTCTGGACAGTTCTTAAAATGGACAGAGATGTCAGCAGAGAGCACTGTGCTCATGATGTCAGCAGAGAGCTCTGTGTTCCAAAAAGAAAATAATTTCCTCTGTAGTATTCAGCAGCTATTAAGTACTGGAAGGATTAAGATTTTTTTTATAATAGAAATAATTTACAAATCTGTTTAACTTTCTAGCACCAGTTGATAAAAAAAAAAAAAAAGTTTCCCACCGGAGTACCCCTTTAATCTACTCCATTGTCAGACATCAATGATCCTGGTAGTGATCCCATTTTCGATTTGTAGAAAGACAAAGTCAACAGGAATGGATCTATCTGGCGCCGGTAACCTTCACAATGAATCAGGTAAAAAAAATATGTAATCTGTTATACTATGGGCACAACACCATTCATAGCATATCAATAATCATATCCAGTGGCTGCTTCTGTCCTGGTCCGGTTTGGAATTTTTATAGACGCCAGAAAGGAAGGGACTTCTCAATGGCGTACACTGGCTTGTATCCGAGAGAATATTACAGACCATGGAGGAAAATAATAATATGCTTTTTTATTTACAGTTAGGTACAACGTGTTTCAAAAGACAAATTTCTATATTTCTCAGGTTTAAATAACTGGCAGAATGGCAGGAGCAGCGGTGACCTCTGGGTCATGGCAGAAAACGCAATAACGAATGACGAATGAAATTCAAATACACATGGAGTTAAAAAGAAGAGGAAATGCCTGTAAAATGTACTGTATAAATAAGAAATAGTACCGTATTTTTCGCCGTATAAGACGCAAGTTGGTGCGTCTTATACGGCGAATACACACCTATCGCGGCGGTCCCTGCGGCCATCAACGGCTAGGACCCGCGGCTAATACAGGGCATCACCGATCGCGGTGATGCCCTGTATTAACCCTTCAGACACGGCAATCAAAGCTGACCGCCGCGTCTGAAGCAAAAATAACACTAACCCGGTTCAGTGGGGCTGTTCGGGACCGCCGCGGTGAAATTTCACCGCGGCATCCCGAACAGCTTACAGGACACTGGGAGGGACCTTACTTGCCTCCTCAATGTCTGCTCCGTGCTGGGATCCACTGCATGGCCGGCGCTCTCCTTCGTCGTCATCACGTCGTTGCGCACGCCGTCCCGTCATCCAATAGGAGCGGCGTGCGTAGCGACGGAGAGCGAGGATACCGGGAAGCAGAGACGTTCCGAAGCGACAGGGACGTGGCGACAGCGATGGAGGGCGACATCGAGGGCAGCAGTGACGGGTCCGGAGCGGAGGGGACACGTGAGTACTACCTCCTATACCAGTGGTCTTCAACCTGCAGACCTCCAGATGTTGCAAAACTACAACTCCCAGCATGCCCGGACAGCCAACAGCTGTCCGGGCATGCTGGGAGTTGTAGTTTTGCAACATCTGGAGGTCTGCAGGTTGAAGATCACTGTCCTTTACTTTACATTGTATTTGGTTCAGAATCTTTATTTTCTAGATTTTTACCGTATAAAATTAGGTGCGTCTTATATGCCGGAGCGTCTTATATGACGAAAAATACGGTATATGTACCATATTAAAAATAAGTGATTATGTTACGAATGGTAATCTCGCAGATCAGTTGTTTTTGGACCTGATGAAAAGAAAGAAAAAAAGATCCACGTGGCAGGGTTGAACTGAAAAAACATACCGTACATTAGGATGGCTCCGGCACATATTGGGTATGTTTCCTTCAGTTTGATCCTGCCTCTTGGACCACTTGTGACATAATACATTCGGAGTATCCTCCAACTGCCTGTGTTTTTCCGGCATCCATTGAATTTGGTTCTAAACTCTAGCGCCATCTACTGGAGAGCCACTTCCCCGCATGACATCCTAAAAAGACATGTATTTCATTTCCCCATTTCACTTCCTTACCATCCACTATTGATTATTTTAGAGAAGTAATCAAAAATGTTAAAATAAACCAATAACTTTCCTTTTCCGGGACTTTTAACACCCTAATCCCCAGACCACCCACAGGTTTGTGTATATATGTGGCTTCTCTGATGGTTGTTATAAAGAGAACTAAGCAGCAGATTTTAGCATAGATAACGCTTGACAACACATTATATATGGTAAAATTTTTATCCTCACCATCCCCGGGGGATGTTTTTGCTCCCAGGGATGTTGAAGATATGAAGTTATAAGGTTCCCTCCGGCCTCCAAGTAAGTAGTCCCATAGGCAGGGACTTATACTTACCGGGTCTCCAGCTGTGATCCCACCCCATTGTCTTGATTGACGGCCTGTGTCATTGCTGTGCTCCCTAAGCAGATGGGGCAGAGCGGTGATGTGAGCCGTCAATCTAAATGAGGGGGTGGGACCACGGCCGGAGCGATGAGACCTGGTAAGTATAAGTCTTGGGGACTTCTTACTTGGTGGCTGGAGGGAACCTTATAACTTCATATCTTTAACATCCCTGGGGGCAAAAACGTCCCCCGGGGATGGTGAGGATAAAGATTTTATCATCTATAATGTGTTGTCAAGTGTTATATCTGCAGAAATCTGCTGCTTGGTTTCATTTAACCTTATTTTAAACACAACTTACACATAACAGTGCTATGCTACAGCGCTACTTGCACTCCGGGATATTACAATGTATCCTTATTTCCTTACACCCAGAGATACGAGTTAGTAATAGTATTTTATAGCATTTGTAGAAGCAAGGTAGTAATAGTAACTACTTACATTTGACTACATCTAGTACAATTATATATTATAATTATCATAGCCTGCATGAATCAAGTGGATCTTTTTTCTTCAAAATGTCCGACTTCAAAATGGCCGCCATGGTCACCACCCATCTTGAAAAGTTTCCCCCCTCACATATATTAATGTGCCACAAACAGGAAGTTAATATGACCAACCATTCCTCCCGGGCTGTCCATTTTCACCGGGAGGCCCTCTTCTCCGCCCCGGGCTGGCCCCAGACTAGTGACGTTGCCTTGACGACGACGCACAGGGACGTTCATGCGCACGGACGTCCCTGTGCGTCGTTGCCAAGGCAACGTCACTAGGCCGGGGCCGGCCCGGAGCAGAGAAGAGGGCCTCCCGGTGAAAATGGACAGCCCGGAACGACTAACCCTCCCCACCGGACGGTCCCTGCAGCATAGATGGCCCAGACCAGCTCACCCTTCCTTCCCACCGAGGGGAGGTGAGTAGAAAACTAAAGGGGGGTCTGGATGATGACGAAGGCCGTAGTGGTCTTCAACCTGCAGACCTCCAGATGTTTCAAAACTACAACTCCGGGCATGCTGGGAGTTGTAGTTTTGCAACATCTGGAGGTCCGCAGGTTGAAGACCACTGAGAAGGTATTGACAGGCGGAGAGTTCACTCGAGTATAAGCCGAGGGGGGGGGGGGGGGGCGTTTTCAGCACGAAAAATCGTGCTGAAAAACTCTGCTTATGAGTATATACGGTAATCACTGTTTTTAATATGGCACAGATATTGTTTTTTCAGTATATTTAAAAGGTATTTACTTTTATTTTTTTAAGTCAATGTGTACTTGAATTCCATTTGTAATTTATTATTGCGTTTTCTGCTTTGACCTTCATCCGGCAGCGGGCAGTGTGACGTCACCATAACCCAGAGGTCATCGCTGTTTCCCCCTTTCTGCCAGTTATTTAAACCTGTGTGTGCGATTTTATGTTGTCACAGACCTAAGGAGGAAAGAAGTTTGTCCCTTTGTAAAAAAAATAAATAAATAAATAAATAAAAAAAACATTTTATTATTTTCCTCCGAGGTCTGTAATATTCTCTCGGCTAGGAGCCATTGTGCGCCTTTGCAAAGTCCGTCTTTCTGGCGTCCCCATGTGCGTCCAGAGTTATCCTATTTTGACACAGGAAGGCAGTACTTCTTGAATGTGCATAGTATTGTAATACCGGCACTACAAAAGAGGTAAAACATCCTGTGTTAATCTCTATCCCCCCTTACATCTACGCATACTCACAGGGTGTAAGGCATATCTATATGTCAGTTCATCATAGGCTGCCTGAGAATAGGGCACCAGGTTTTGTTGTTGAGCACTCATAGTGAAAAGTGGCTGAAAAATAAAGAAGAATATTCATTATTAGGGTCTATTCACACGTACAGTATTCTGTGCAGATTTGATGCGCAGGATTTTCTGCTGCAGATTTCAATGTAAACTGAACACAGCTTGAAATCCTGCACATCAAATCTGTGCAGAATATTGTACGTGTGAATAGACCCTTAAAGTGAACTTATCACCTCGTGATGGGTAGTGACTACATTAAGGTCATTATTAGAATGTATACGTGTGTTTGTTTGCAGCAGTTTGGAGTCAGAGCCCAAACACGTATACATTCAGGAAATGACCTGAACGTAGTCATTAGCTGACTACATGCAGGCCACTAAAGTCAATTGGGCTTGTCCCTGTTCACCAGGGCCGGTTCTGCCTATAGGCAAAATAGGCAGCCGCCTAGAGCGCCCACTTGATGGGGCGCTGCGCTGCAAGAAAGTTAGTAGCCAGCTAGTATCCGAAGCCTCCACTCACCCGAAGCACCCGCCTAGCCAGCACCACCATGTAACCCCAGTAGTAAGGTAATTACATGAGGATGAGGTTTGTTACAGTGTGTCACCCCAGTAGTAAGGAGATTACATGAGGAGGAGGTTTGTTACAGTGTGTCACCCCAGTAGTGAGGAGATTACATGGGGAGGAGGTTTGTTACAGTGTGTCACCCAAGTAGTAAGGTAATTACATGAGGAGGTTTGTTACAGTGTGTCACCCCAGTAGTAAGGTAATTACATGAGGTTTGTTAAAGTGTCACCCCTAGAATCAAAGTAATTACATGAGGAGGAGGTTTGTTGCAGTGTGTCTCCCCAGTAGTAAGGTCATTACATGAGGTTTGTTACAGTGTCTCCCCTAGTAGTAAGGTAATTAAATGAGGAGGAGGTTTGTTACAGTGTTTCACCCCAGTAGTGAGGAGATTACATGGGGAGGAGGTTTGTTACAGTGTGTCTCCCCAGTAGTGAGGAGATTACATGGGGAGGAGGTTTGTTACAGTGTGTCTCCCCAGTAGTGAGGAGATTACATGGGGAGGAGGTTTGTTACAGTGTGTCACCCCAGTAGTAAGGTAATTACATGAGGTTTGTTACAGTGTCACCCCTAGTAGTAAGGTAATTACATGAGGAGGAGGTTTGTTACAGTCTGTCACCCCAGTAGTAAGGTAATTACATGAGGAGGAGGTTTGTTACAGTGTGTCACCCCTGTAGTAAGGAGATTACATAGGGAGGAGGTTTGTTACAGTGTGTCACCCCAGTAGTAAGGTAATTACATAAGGAGATTTGTTACAGTGTGTCACCCCAGTAGTAAGGTAATTACATGAGGAGGAGGTTTGTTACAGTGTGTCACCCCTGTAGTAAGGTAATTACATGAGGAGGTTTGTTATAGTGTGTCATCCCAGTAGTAAGGGTATTACATGAGGAGGAGGTTTGTTACAGTGTGTCACCCCAGTAGTAAGGAGATTACATGAGGAGGAGGTTTGTTACAGTGTGTCACCCCAGTAGTGAGGAGATTACATGGGGAGGAGGTTTGTTACAGTATGTCACCCAAGTAGTAAGGTAATTACATGAGGAGGTTTGTTACAGTGTGTCACCCCAGTAGTAAGGTAATTACATGAGGTTTGTTAAAGTTTCACCCCTAGAAGTAAAGTAATTACATGAGGAGGAGGTTTGTTGCAGTGCGTCTCCCCAGTAGTAAGGTAATTACATGAGGTTTGTTACAGTGTCTCCCCTAGTAGTAAGGTAATTAAATGAGGAGGAGGTTTGTTACAGTGTTTCACCCCAGTAGTGAGGAGATTACATGGGGAGGAGGTTTGTTACAGTGTGTCACCCCAGTAGTAAGGTAATTACATGAGGTTTGTTACAGTGTCACCCCTAGTAGTAAGGTAATTACATGAGGAGGAGGTTTGTTGCAGTGTGTCACCCCAGTAGTAATTACATGAGAATTACATAATAACGGACAGAAAATTAGCTTTCGCCTAGGGTGGCAAACATCCATGCACCAGCCCTGCTGTTCACATATACACTGACATCCTATTATGACCGGATGCCGATGTATATACGTACAGTGTCATCAAATTGTCATGTGAATGCAGCCAAATATTAAAGGTATCCGACAAAACAACGGTATTTCCCAACCTTTGACTCTCCAGCTGCTGCAAAACTACAGGTTGGTAAACACTGGACAATAGCTTAGTGAGATTGCACTGGTCTTGTACCTCATAGCCACTAATGCTGATCTGAATAGAAACATCCAGGGGTTGATTGGTAACACCGGCCACGGACTTCACCAGAGACATGAAGAGTAATGGGAACCAGACAATGCAGATCAAGGCAAAAATAATGACTCCACCCATCCCATATTTCACAATCTTTTTCTTTTTCTGACCTGGGGGTTCTGGGTATTTCTGGAAAAAAATATAAAATCTATAAATTATATATATATATTTTTTTCTTTAGCAGGAAATAACTCAGCAAATTCAATAAACACCATGCATTATACCAGTGTTTTCTAACCAAGGTGCATCTAGCTGTTGCAAAACTACAATTCCCAGCATGCTGGGAGTTGTAATTTTACAACAGCTGGAGGCACACTGGCTGGAAAACACTGCCTCGCACAATAAATCATTTATTATACGTTCTGTGTACTGACATGTATAAATCCGTGTCCTTAAAGGAGTAGTCCAGTGGTGATTCAGTGGTGAGCAACTTATCCCCTATCCTAAGGATAGGGGATAAGTTGCAGATCGCGGGGGGTCCGACCGCTGGGGCCCCCTGCGATCACCTGTACGGAGCCCCGACAGCCCGCGGGAAGGGGGCGTGTCGACCTCCGCACGAGGCGGCGGCCGACACGCCCCCTCAATACAACTCTATGGCAGAGCCGAAGCGCTGCCTTCGGCAATCTCCGGCTCTGCCATAGAGATGTATTGAGGGGGCGTGTCGGCCGCCGCCTCGTGCGGGGGTCGACACCCGCTATCTCGGCGGAGAGCCGGGGCCCCGTACAGAGAGATCGCAGGGGGCCCCAGCGGTCGGACCCCCCGCGATCTCAAACTTATCCCCTATCCTTAGGATAGGGGATACGTTTTTCACCACTGGACTACCCCTTTAAAGGGGTATTCCAGGAAAAAACTTTTTTTTTATTATATCCTCTGGCTCCAGAAAGTTAAACAGATTTGTAAATGATTCCTATGTAAAAAATCTTAATCTGGCAACAGTGCTCTCTGCTGACATCTCTGCTTGTCTCAGGAACTGCACAGAGTAGAAGAGGTTTGCTTATGGGGATTTGCTTCTACTCTGGACAGTTCCCGAGAAAGGTGTCATCAGAGAGCACTTAGACAGAAAAGAACAACTCAACTTCAGCAGCTTATAAGTACTGAAAGGATTAAGATTTTTTTTATAGAAGTAATTTACAAATCTGTTTAACTTTCTGGAGCCAGTTGATATACATATGACAAAGGCCTTGAGAGAAGGCTGAAACGTCGCTACTTCTGATGCTTTGTGAATAAAGCCACACACTATTCACCTGCAACCTGCGAGTGCTGCTGTTTTTCTTCTATATATATATATATATATATATGTATATATATATATATATATATATATATATATATAAAGTTTTTTCCTGGATAACCCTTTTAACTCCTTGTGCTGGGCTCACACTTCATTAATGCAATGCATCCCAGTTATACATCACTTCTGGCAAAACAAGGTTGCCGATGTATACAGCCGCCCCATTCACTCCGGCAAGTGACTATTGTATGGTCACTAGCTGAAGTGAATGGGGTCACTGTAGTACACCACAGTATAGGTGGGATGCACTTCATTAAAGGGGTGCTCTGGGGAATTTAGGTAAAATGCCCCAGAGCCACCACAATACCTGTTCTGTGTCCCCTGTAGTTATCCATGGGATTTTGCCAGCTCCTGTGGCCCCTGTTGTCTCCTGAATATAATTTTTCCTTACTTGCAGTCTCCCAGCAGTCAGTGCAGCTCTGTGTAATGGCTGGCAGCCAATTGCTTTTACTATCTATGTGCATGCTATGTTGTTGTTGTCAGCAGCACACACTGTACATGTATTTTACGGTGGGCTGGAAAAGGTGGATACAGTCCTAGGAGACTGAAAAAAAGGGAAAGGATGGACTATGGGTTTAGTTCCCCGGAGTAACCCTTTAACACAGTGTGAACCCAGCCTTATCCGTACATTAATTTATGTTGCATGTTTCTCAGATATTGAAGTACTGTACAGAGGACTCTTGTTTTGTAGTCAGTGTGACTTCCATTCTTGGTAACCATACCCTAAGGCCATGTTAACACAGCAAAAAATGTGTGGAATGTCCGCATGGAAAACATGTGTGGACATTTTGCCCAAATAAGTAATCTGGCGGGCTCTAGGACCACTCTGAAATGCGCTGTTGCATAGAAATCAATGGGACTCTGTTGCAGCTGTTAGATGGTCAGCTGAACCTACCGACTTCGGAGGGACCAATCTAATGTTTGTGGGCCTCCCGACTCTTCCCCCTAATCATGATGTCCAGGGACAGAAGGTGCATGTTTGGTTTTAACTGCCCAATTCTTTTGTTCTGGAAAAAGATAAGATGAGGCACTGCTCTCCATTACAAAATGCATGCACACTCCATGTGTGTTGAACAAGCATTCAGCTGTCAGCTGTCTAAGGCTATGTTCACACGACCAAAGTTCAATAGGATTCTCCCTGAAATTCTACAAAATTTAAAGACAGGTCTTTAAATTTTGCAGAAAGCAGAATTTCTTCAGCGTGAATGGGACAGTGAAATCACCATTCAAAATACTTCTACCATAGAACGCTATGGAGATTAATGCTCAAATCAGCAGAGGCCTGTGGGTTCATAAGGAGACAAAATTGTTGTCATTTTATAGCCGGCTGAAACTGACAAAATATTTGGCCATTATATAAGCCAGACACATGTACCTGTATACCAATGTACCGTATTTTTCGCCGTATAAGACGCACTTTTTCTTCCCCAAAACTGGGGGGGAAAAGTCGGTGCATCTTATACGGCGAATACACCCCTATCGCGGCGGTCCCTGCGGCCATCAACGGCCGGGACCCGCGGCTAATACAGGACATCACCGATCGCGGTGATGCCCTGTATTAACCCTTCAGACGCGGCGATCAAAGCTGACCGCCGCGTCGGAAGGGAAAGTGACACTAACCCGGCTGTTCAGTCGGGCTGTTCGGGACCGCCGCGATTTCACCGACTGAATAGCCGGGTTAGTGCTTACAGGACACCGGGAGGGACCTTACCTGGCTCCTCAGTGTCTTCTCCGTTCAGGGATCCCCTGTATGGCCGGCGCTCTCCTTCCTCGTCATCACGTCGTCGCGTACGTGCATCGGCGTGCGTAACGACGTGATGACGGCGACTGAGAGCGAGGATACCTGGCCGGCAGCAGCGACGGGGACACGGCGACAGCGATGGAGCGACATCCAAGGCAGCGGTGACGGATCTGGAGCGGCGGGGACACGTGAGTATTATCTCCTATGCAGTGGTCTTCAATCTGCGGACCTCCAGATGTTGCAAAACTACAACTCCCAGCATGCCCGGACAGCCAACGGCTGTCCGGGCATGCTGGGAGTTGTAGTTTTGCAACATCTGGAGGTCCGCAGGTTGAAGACCACTATTGGGTTCAAAATCTTTATTTTTTTTAGATTTTGCACCTATAAATTGGGTGCATCTTCTACGCCGGTGCGTCCTATAGGCCGAAAAATACGGTATATGTTATCTTGCAAAATACACTGTAAGTTTACTCACATACACTTTCCAGCACAGATAAGAATGTATTCCTTCACATATCATCCACACAAATGCGAAAAATGCGACAATCTTCTGTCTGGTCTAAGAAACGAACTGAACGATTTATGAGCAGATCCTATATACATAGAATTTTTACCTTCTCAGACTCCCGCCAGCACTTCATAATGAAAATATTAGCATAAATATCCTCTACACATATCCAGCTCGACAGACTGAGTGTGGTATCTGTCCATATCCAATCCATGACAGCCCTCATCTCAGTTAGGAAAGGTACCATACGGAAACTAAAAAATTAAAAAATAAATACATGCATCATAATAAGACTCTGAACATTTATAGATCAGGAGACAAGCGGCCAAGTCTAAGACCATGTGGCCTATCACTATTAATATTCTCATAAGCTCATGCCTCTCACCCCTGGAATAGGAAGAGGTTGATGCAGTTGTAACTCTTTGTTAGGAAGTTTCCGAGAACTCTGTTGGGGTAGCCACACTTGATCTGGTAAGCAGACAGACCGAAGTACACGCATTTTACAAAGTACCACAATTGAGCCACGTGATTTGTGTTAAATCTCCTGAAAAAGAGACAAAAAAAATTTTTTTTTACTGATAAGCACCAGATACTGAAATATGTTCCTTTTTTCTAATCTGTTTTTAGATTATCATTGTCTGAGCTGCTTTCAACAGCATTTTGAGGTATGCGTTACAGCAAGTCCCATGGACATTGGAAGCAATAGACAGGACCTATCCCATTGACATAAATGAGAAAGGTTACTAGCCATGCTCTGTGACCTTTTGCAGAGGGCAATCCACAGGGAGGGGAAGACTGAGCTGTGAGCTTCACCACTTTGTCTTATTTATATATTGGTGTCACCTTTTACTGTAATCCTGTCTGTGATAAGGAAGATACTGCTGGGAAGTGATCTGTACAGAACAAGAAGTCTCAGCTTAGTTTAAGGCCTAGTGGCCATCATGGAATATTTCAGGATTTTTTTTAAAAATATAGATAGTAAAATAAAAAAAAATAAAAAATCTTAAATAAATTGAAAGCTACATTGGAAAAGGGATATAGTATGGATGCAATACCAAAGGCAAGCTAGTCCAATATGAATCATATACTACTTGCTGTGTTTTTACATTCCTGTATTTTGTGCACTCATCTGAATAGCCTTACAGATATTGTGGGAAAAAAGCTGGTGAAATACGTTTTTGGAATACGCAGCCTCAACCTTAAGGCTATCTTAACTCTATTTACTGTACAGTTGAATTACATCTATTGGTGTCATGGTGGAGGAGTCATTTTAGGGCAAGGGGAGGACAGCTGAAGTTCTTGAATTTGATGACTGACTGGCAGGAACACTAGAAGAATTCTTTGGGATGTATCACTAATTCTAAGTTATTTATGTACATGAGTGTAATAATAGTACAGTGCTAAAATGAGACCGGCTAAAGCCAGTATACCAGTAGTGAATCCTATGGATCCATTACCGATGAGGGGATTAGCCACTATCTCACAGTAGATGGTATTACCAACAAACCAAAAAAAGCAAATGAGCTTCACATATAGAAAGAATCAACTGGGTCACATCAACCCTCCCCCCCCCCCCCCTAAGGTCTCCCTCAGGTCAGACATCAGGGAACTAAATGGTTCTACAATCTCCTCAAAATGTTTCTGGGAGTAGTGGGCAACAAAAAAAATCTGCCAATTATTAAAGAGATTTCTGCATCTAGTCGGTCATGATATCCTGTATCTCCTGTAGCCAGGTCTCTAATGAAACTCTTTTTGCCACTAGAAATACTACATAAAATCTCTTTCTCGGAGGATCCATTGGGGGACACAAGAACCATGGGTATATCTTGCTGCCACTAGAAGGTTGACACTAGGCATTAACAAAAAAGAAGTTGGCCCCTCCTGGCAGGATATACCCCGTTATGTGTAGTCCCAAAGCAGTAGGAGGAAACCGACAAATCACTTCAGAGAGTCCGAAGAAGACCCAGACAAAAAATCAACCAAACAAACCCACAGACAGGAAATCGACTCTCAGGTCAACAAACTAATAAGCAAAAGGGTGGGTACTGTGTCTCCCATTGTATCCTCTGAGAAAGAGATTTTTACAGTTAGTCTAAAAATCTACTTTTCTCGTTAGGCTCCATTGGGGGACACAGGAACCGTGGGATGTATCAAAGCAGTCCCCGGGGTGGGAAAGCAGAACCCAACCAGAAAGAATCAGACCGAAGACAACGCCACCACCGCCTGCAACACTTTATGCCCAAAACCGGCATCAGCAGACACGGAAGTGTGTGCCTGGTAGAACTTGGTGAACGTGTGCACGGACGACCAAGTGGCCGCCTTGAACACCTGCAGGGACGAAGCCCTATTGAAGACCACCCAGAAGGCCCCAACAGAGCGGGTGGAGTGTGCCATAACCCGGAAAGGAGGAGCATTCCGCTTAGAACGATAGACCTCCGATATGGCAGACCGGATCCACCGGGAGGTGGTCGCTTCAGAAGTTGGAAGCCCCCTGCGCCGGCCTTCCAGAATGACGAACAGCGAATCAGAGCGCCGAAAAGGGGTGGCCGGGAGATAAACACGCAGAGTTCTGAGTTGTGAAGAGAGCGCTCCTTAGGGTGAGACGGAGCCGGGCAGAAGGAGGGAAGGACGATATCCTTGTTCAGATGAAAAGAGACCACCTTTGACAGAAAAGATGGCAAGGGTGGTCGGCAGGAGAGAGCTGCCAATTCCGACACCCGCCGGATGGAGGTCACAGCAATGAGAAAAGACACCTTCCAGGAAAGGAAGCGGAGAGAGATCTCCCGAAGAGGTTCAAATGGGGCACCTTGCAAAGCGCTGGGAACCAAGTTCAGGGACGGAGTGGGAGACCTGTAAGGAGGAGCCTCATAAGCCACACCCTGAAGGAAGGCACAAAGATGAGGGTCAGAAGCCAAGGGATGCTGAAAAAAGAAAGGAATGTGCCAACACCTGCCCTTTGAGGGAACCTAGTGCCAAATGCGTTTCCAGACCCGACTGCAGAAAGGAAGGCAGGTTTGGCAAGGAAAAAAGAATGGGAGACAGAGATCGGGCCTCGAACCACCGAATGTAGGCATGCCGGGTCCTAAGATAAATCCTGGCAGAGGATGGTTTACGCCCCCAAAGCATGGTGCGAATGACCTGTAGAGAGAAACCGCGAGTCCACAGCACCGCGATTTTAACCGCCAAGCCGTCAAATGCAGCAGCAGTGAATTGAGGTGTCAGAAAGGACCCTGAAAGAGATGGTCGGGCCAATCCGGGAGCCGCATAGGAACGTCCGCCACGAGATGAACTACGCTGGCAGAGCACGGGCGTCGAGGCCAATTCGTAGCCACCAGAATTGTGGAGACGCCTTCCACCTTGAGCTTCCTCACCACCCTATGCAGGAGGGAAAGCAAAGGGAAGAGTTAAGGGAGGACAAACTGAGACCAGGAAACGACCAACGTGTCCAGAGCCAGAGTGTCGCGGGATTTTGCTACGAAGGTTGGAACCTGCTGGTTTAGGCGGGATGCAAAGAGGTCCGCCCAGACAAGAATCTGTGACACCTCCGCCATTGCCGCGAGGCTGTGGGTGCCCCCCTGGCGATTGATATAAGCCACAGCCAGACAGACCCGAACCGGACGGCCCAGGAGTAAAAACTCCCAGTGGAGGAGACAAAGAAAGATGGCCCAAAGCTCCAGGATGTTGATGGGGAGACAGGCTTTTTGGGGGGACCAACGGCCCTGAACCGTCCAGTCCTAAAATACTCCCCCTCCCCCAGCCGAAGAGACTTGCATCGGTCGTTAAGACCTGCCAACGCAGCGGGAGAAATGAGCATCCCTCCCGGAGGAGTTGAGAGCGGAGCCACCAAAGGAGCGACTGACCAGTTGTGGGGGGCAGACGTATATGGCGGTGGGGGGACCAAGGAGACTTGTCCCATAGGGACAGGATGGCACACTGAAACTGAGCAAAAGGAACAGCTTCCATGGCCGCCACCATCCTGCCCAACACTTCCATACACAAACAGATGGCCACCGGTTTAGGGTGGTGCAATAGGCGGATCCCGGACAGAAGAGCACTCTGCTTGTACGGTGGAAGCAGAACCTGAGCCTTCTTGGTGTTGAAGCGAAGTCCGAGGAAGACCAGAGACTGGAAGGGAGAGAGGTTGCATTTCTCCTGGATGATCACCCACCCGAAACTGGTCAGGGTCTGAAGAGTGATGTGGAGACTCTCCTTGATGGAGCTTTGATCAACAGGTCGTCCAGTTAAGGGAGCACCGACACCCCCCCGAGAGTGGAGGATAGCAATCCCCACCGCCAGGACTTTGGTGAAGACCCTGGTGACCGTGGCCAGCCCGAAGGGCAGGACCACAAACTGAAAATGACCTACAGAAATGGCAAACTGCAGAAACCGTAATTGTGATGGAAAAACGGGGATGTGGAGGTAGGCATCCCGGATGCCTACCGAAGACAGAAATTCACCCTGGTCCATGGACGCAACATCCGAATGGAATTTCTCTCCGTTCTGAAGTGCCGCAGGCGCAAGTGCCGATTGAGGAGCTTCAGATCGAGAATTGGATGTGCCGTTCCCCCTTTTTTGGGAATGACGAACAGATTTAAATAGAAGCTCAAAAAAACATTCCTGGGCGGAACTGGCACAATGAGCCCCTGCGCAAAAAGGGCGTGGAGCGCAGACTGAAAAGCCGCAGCCAGGGCTGGACGGAACAGAAAATCGATCCCGGGGAAAAGAACCAAACTCGATTCGGTAGCCGTCAGAAACGACGTCCCGAACCAATGAATCCTGGACCTGCGCCATCCAAACATCCAGAAAGAGGGACAGGCGACCACCCACCCGAGAGGAAGGCTCAGGTGTGGGCGCCCCTTCAGGCGGAGGTAGGTTTGCGAGTATCTGGCTTGGCGGAGAAGCATCCAGAACAGCCGTCCTGCTTCCAGGAGGAGCGCACTTTGAAGGTAGGAGCCTTCCGAAACTGCAAACCCGCTGGTTTGTCTTGGCGGCCTGAGGCAAAGGACCAAAAGGGCCGAAGCGAAGAGGACTTGCGGTGAGAATTGGTGCAACGCACCTTATTCTGAGGGAGCAGAGAGCTCTTACCGCCCATAGCCTCAGAAATAATTTCATCTAGGAGTTTTCCAAAAAGGCGGCCGCCAGTAAAAGGCATCTCTGTGAGGGATTTCTTGGAGGCTGCATCGGCATTCAGCCACATAGAGTGTCGGAGAGCCCCGGATAAAATGCCTTGGCGAAGTTGGGAAGCACAGACCGACAATGCCTTGGACACCAAGGTTGCGGCAAACACTGGAAGCAAGGTCGAACCTACTGCTTCATATGCAAATATCACCAGGTTCTCCATCAGTTTGTCCATGGGATCCTTAAAAGAAGCCGCATCAGCTAGAGGAAGAGTGGTGGACTTGGATAGGCGAGAGACCGGAGGGTTCACTGTAGGCAGGGCGGTCCATTTGGAGACCAAGTCCTGGGCAAATGAAAACAGAGCCTGCAGCCGTTTTGATCCCTGAAAGCGTTTTTCAGGATGCCTCCAAGCTGCGTCCAGCAGGTCATCAAACTCAGCATGAGTACTGAAGACCTTGATAGTGCGCTGAGTGCGGCGGAAGGAAACTTCAGGAGTAGGGTGCGAAGTTCCAGTTTCCTGGAGGTGAAAGATGTCCCTGATGGCTGACACCAGACTGTCCACCATGTCCGACATGGATGACAGCTCCTCGGCCTCCGAGTGCGGGTCCAAGTCAGAGTCCACCAGTTCCCCAGGAGACTGGGAACGGGCAGTGGAGGCTCTAGATCAAGGCGTCATAGACCTGGAACGGCGGGCAGCGGATCGGGAGCAGCCTCCAGGAGAGCGAGGGTGTCGCCTGGCAGATGGGGAGAGGGAGCGAGAGCGGCGGGAAGACGAGCCTCCCGGGAGTGAGGGCGCAAGGAGGACCGCTTTAGGGCAGTAGCCACCTCCCTGGAAACCTGTGTCAGGGCAGAGATAGTCTGTGAGAGAGAGGACACCCAAACCGGGGGGAGGGTCAGGGACTTCCTGGGCAGAAGGCACAGGGGGATTGAGACATGAAGCAGAGCAGGCAGAACAGCTGAACCACCTGGCATTTTAGATTTACAGCCCGTACAGGAATAGTATAATGTGTCTAAGGTGGCGACCGCCTGTCTGAGGGGGGGGGGGGGGGTCCAGTTCTGGGGTCGGACATGGAAAAGAACCCAATAAGATAAGTCAGTCAAACCTAAAGGAAAAAAAGGAACAAGCTTACCCATCCTGTGTCTTGAAAACGGCTGGAGCTGATGAAGGTTGCAGAAGTGGTGGTCCCTTGCAGAAGTGGTGGTCCCTTGCAGAAGTGGTGGTCCCTTGCAGAAATGGAGGTTCCCTGAAGAGGTGGAGGTCCCCTGTAGAGGTGGAGGTCCCTTGCAGCCGTGGGGTTTCTTGCAGAGGGAAGGTTCCGGGCAGAGAGAACAGCGGCTGGGAGAAACAGCAGCGTGCACAGAAAATGAGCCCACAGCACAGAGCAGCTGGAGGAACAGCAGCGTGTCGGTGTGAGGGTGAAGGAGACCAGCGAAGATGTCACCGACAAGGAACAGCCCCCCTGGGGAGTTCATAGCCTCCCATAGGTAGACCAGCCAAAAGGGGGAGGAGATAGATGACCCCTGCAGCGTGCGCTAAGCTAGGAGAGGCCGGCACTGACCTCTCATGCACGCGCTGACAGGAAGGGAAGGGATTGGAAGGGACCCCAGAAGAGAGGAGGAGCAGTGCCAGACCACTCGAAAAAGGGGGCAGAGCTACCGTCGGGAGGACAGGGCCAAAGCCGAGGGCTAAATTAATGGCTGCCCGCCACGAGTAAGACCAGCTGTGGACATAGAGTGTGTCGCAGCAGAGGGCCGGAGCAGTGAAGTGCGACAGGCGCGAGCGATGTCCGTCTGCGGCCGTGGCCCCCAGCTGTCACAGCTGGAGTGGAAAGACGGCGTGTGACAGAACTCAAACCCCCAATAAAATAAAATTACCCCTGAGACCACCAGCCCACCTGAAAGCTATAGAGCCCCGAAGTTTTCCAGAGGGAGAGAGAAGAAAGCAGGTAGAGAGGGCCAGGAGGATGGGGGGGGGGGGGGGGCAGACGGTGGGAGTAGGGGTATACTTACCCCAAAAGGATCTGTAGCACATACTCACCCACCGAAGTCTTCAACCAGCCTAGTGCCACGCTGCTTAATACCAGGCTGTAAAGTGGGGCGAGCAGGGGCAAGAGGGGGCCCAGACCCAAGGCACATCCCTAGTGCTGGTCGGTGTCAAGAAGGGGTTAACGGTGCATACTTTATGTACCGTGCCCCTTCCTCGCAAGTGGGGGATCAGGCAGTGCCATGCTCCTGTTGCCCCAACCTAAGAAAAATAAAAAAAAAAGGAGAGAAAATCTAAACTCTAGACAAACTAGAAAATAATAAAAAAGAAGACCAGGTCTGGAGAACTCCAGACCTGTGTCTGCCTCCTACTGACACTAAGCTAAAACTGATTAGCTCAGAGTCAGTGGGCAGGGTATATCCTGCCAGGAGGGGCCGACTTCTTTTTTGTTAATGCCAAGTGTCAGCCTCCTAGTGGCAGCAAGATATACCCACAGTTCCTGTGTCCCCTAATAGAGCTGAATGAGAAACAATTTTTTTCATATCAACTGGTGACAGAAAGTTAAACAGATTTCTCAATGACTTCTATTAAAAAATCTTAATCCTTCCAGTACTTATCAGCTGCTGTATACTACAGAAAAAGTTGAGCTGTTCTTTTTGGTCTGACCACAGTGCTCTCTGCTGACACCTCTGGACAGTTCCTGACATGGACAGAGGGGTCAGCAGAGAGCACTGTGGTCAGACTGAAAAGAACTAAACAACTTCCTCTGTAGCAGCTGATAAGTACTGGAAGGATTAATTTTCAAATCTGTTTAACTTTCTGACACTAGTTGATTTAAAAAAAAATTGTTTTCCACCGGAGTACCCCTTTAAAACCAAATATAAGGCTGAAAACACATTCTAAAAAACAATTTTGAGGGAGTCAGTTGGAATCTAAAGCCTCCATTGATGAGTCACACAGGAAATGACCAATGCCCAATAGTCTTGAACCACTAGGCACAACCAGATGCCATGCTCAAAATCAGTAGAGGGCATTTTGCACTTAAGATATTGAAGTATTCTATCTGGGAAAGATGGAGTAGCTGGTAGGTCAGAACCTAAATAACACTCACTTTGGATCAAACTAAGGTGAGTTTTGCACCACACCAACATATGCTTAACACAGTCCCTGCACCTCAGAAGTGCTCAAAAGCCTTTCCCATTTAGAGAATATTTGTGACTTAGAAATATTCAGAAACATTTCATTAAATACCCAATGGGCACTGAGGACAGGGAGAACTGTTGTGTTTTGGAGATCACATTCAGAAAAATCAATGTGGTAATATTAGAGGTTAATACACTTTTCTCATCGGCCCAGGGAGAGTTTATGTGACATAATGCCCAGCGATTCTTTGAAAAATTAGAAAATTGTCAAAAGGGTAATATTGCTGATTACAAGGTCAAACTTTGTGTCTGTTCACACCTCCCTCATAGTAATGTTTTTTTTCCATTAAACATGTCAGAATCTGAGAAAAAGTCTTTGAACTATAAACATGCGCATGGGAAAATACATACCGTATATACTCGAGTATAAGCAGAGTTTTTCAGCACGATTTTTCGTGCTGAAAACACCCCCCCTCGGCTTATACTCGAGTGAACTCCCCCACCCGCAGTGGTCTTCAACCTGCGGACTTCCAGAGGTTTCAAAACTACAACTCCCAGCAAGCCAGGGCAGCCATCGGCTGTCCGGGCTTGCTGGGAGTTGTAGTTTTGAAACCTCCGGAGGTCCGCAGGTTGAAGACCACTGCGGCCTTCAACATCATCCAGCCCCCTCTCACCCCCTTTAGTTCTGTACAGTACTCACCTCCGCTCGGCGCTGGTCCGGTCCTGCAGGGCTGTCCGGTGAGGAGGTGGTCCGGTGGGATAGTGGTTCCGGGCTGCTATCTTCACCGGGGAGGCCTCTTCTAAGCGCTTCGGGCCCGGCCTCAGAATAGTCACGTTGCCTTGACAACGACGCAGAGGTGCGTTCATTGCCAACGTACTTCTGCGTCGTTGTCAAGGCAATGCCTCTATTCCGGGCCGGAAGCGCGGAGAAGAGGCGCCCCCGGTGAAGATAGCAGCCCGGAACCACTATCCCACCGGACCACCTCCTCACCGGACAGCCCTGCAGGACCGGACCAGCGCCGAGCGGAGGTGAGTACTCAGAACTAAAGGGGGTGAGAGGGGGCTGGATGATGTTGAAGGCCGCAGTGGTCTTCAACCTGCGGACCTCCGGAGGTTTCAAAACTACAACTCCCAGCAAGCCCGGACAGCCGATGGCTGCCCGGGCTTGCTGGGAGTTGTAGTTTTGAAACCTCTGGAGGTCCGCAGGTTGAAGACCACTGAGGGCGAATGATGAGAAGAGGATGATGAAGGGGGGGTGTGGGGATGATGAAGGGGGGTGGGGATGATGACAAGGGGATGATGAAGGGGGGATGTGTGGGATGATAAGGGGATGATGAAGGGGGGATGTGCGGAATGATAAGGGGATGATGAAGGGGGGATGTGTGGGATGATGACAAGGGGATGATGAAGGGGGGATGTGTGGGATGATAAGGGGATGATGAAGGGGGGATGTGTGGGATGATAAGGGGATGATGAAGGGGGAATGTGTGGGATGATGACAAGGGGATGATGATGAGGATGTTAATGACGGGTCTGGATGATGACAGGGGGGGATGAGGTATTTCCCACCCTAGGCTTATACTCGAGTCAATAACTTTTCCTGGGATTTTGGGTTGAAATTAGGGGTCTCGGCTTATACTCGGGTCGGCTTATACTCGAGTATATATGGTACATTTGAGCAATGCACAAAGGAATAATGTGTGCAACCCGCTCTTAAACACGATATGGAGTTTTCATGGTTTGTTTACTCCTATGCCAAGTGCTGTACCTTTCAGTAACTCCAGGAAGGATAAAAAACATCCAGAAATGAATTCCAAACACTAGGACAACCTGGAAGACGCACTTTCCAAACATTGTCTTTCGCAAGTAGATGGCTCTGTCAACAATCATGGTGCCAAACTGTAGTAGAAGCATAACCAGAAAGGCCTCTGGTACCTGATCCTCAGACAGAGATTCGGTGATATCTGCTGCAGCAGAATGTTTCTGAGGATAAAAAATTCAGACTTTTAGTTTCTACACTTAAATCTGTTAAGGAAACATTATTTTTCAGAAGATTAAGGCCCCATCCACAGAAAAGTGGGCCTGACTTGCCAATTTCAGTGGGGCCACCTAACTAATGTGTATGAGGAACTACTACTCACCCCACCAACAGATGTTAGGGAGGAGGACTGGGCATGATGGAGTTCAATGCCCAATCCTTTTGTTTTCCCTATAGATATGCTGCCGCTACAAGGACCTAGCAGTGGTTTTCTCTTCTCTCCTCATCGAAAACACATGGGCCCTCATTTACTATTCTAAATCCAACTTGTTTTGTTGGTTTTTTTTGGCGCATCTTTGTCTGCGACATGTCGCAGACATCGTGCGCCAGTCTGCGACACGATGCAACATTTTTTCCCGACGGACCCGATGTGGATTCTCCCAAACCCGAAAAAGGGGCGTAACCCGACATTTCTGAGCTTTCCCACGTATTTATAAAGGTTTCCAACCCGAATTTGTTGAATTGTTGTGGATTTTTTCCCGACAACTCGGAGGAGTTGGAAACCAAAACCAATAAAACCCATGTGCGACAAACAGGATGCGACATAATAATAAATACCAGGGGAAAAAAGCAAGATGGACTTACAACCCGATTTTCTAAGTAAATGAGGGCCATGGTCGTTCAAGTCAAGCATTCATGTGTATGGAGGAATTAGGACAAATATATTGAAGGTGTTTACTCCTCTTCCTAAATAATACGTACCCCAAATGCCCAGTATCCAAAGATGACAATGATAAAATTAATGACATCGACCAGGAACATAATAGCATAGACATCACACACTGGGCTATACTCTGGGTGTATAATGTCATAGAAGAACTGTCGGATGGGCAGGTAGATCTGCAGAGCTCTGTGAAAAGACAAGCAGACCATGGGTCACGTAACCATATGAAGTGAAACTCTACATGAGATTATGGAATGACTAAAGGTTCCATACACTTTAGACGCTTGTTTGGCTCTTAACTATTCTCCATGACCCTGATACACTTGCACAGTTGGCTCTGTGTATGCATGTTCTCAATAGGAAAAGAGTAATGAGCTGGGGCTAGACTCCTTTAGTGGTGACCTATTTTTCTTGAGGACATAGGATCAGGCAAGTTTAAAATGAATGTTGATCCAGGGATTTATTCCGATTTTTTTCTTTAAGGTTGGAAAAAATGTTTTACTCAAATATTGGGCCATTTGAATTTTTTTCACCCACCTTATCAGCTATGTAAAATGCCTACATCTTTTCCCCCCAGCATTCGTATAATGTGTATGGCTACCTTTAGGTCTGGATACTCTGCTTGTTTATTCCTATATACATGATAAAATGTTACATTTTCACGGCCAGTTTCTTCAGTTTGATCCACTGCTGCTTTAACCTTTCCTTTATCGACTGACGTTTCTTTTTTGGGTTACGTCTGAAGCAGTTCCACTTCCTCTTATTGTCTTTCTTCTGAGGGGTACCTGAAAGGTAAATAAAGAGGCGACCGAACCGCTTGCTTTGTATTTTTATCCTTCACGTTCTCTTCAAGTTATGTATAAATTGACATGCACATAGGCTGAGCTTATACAAATGTTGGCACAGTGAGCTATGTGTAGGCATGCACTCACAGCAAGTCGGTCAGCACATTTATGCATGTTATGGACAGTGTCGGATTGTTGGAAGAGATAACTGTTGGCTGATAGTTGTTGGAAATGTATGGCCACCTTTAGGCTCTAGGATACTTGTTTCCGTGAAAAAGAAGTTTCTGGTCTAGATGTAGCATTCATTCTCATCACTGTCTACTTGCACTCTTCCAAGTTTATCAGAAAACCCAATATGCATCTATTTTTATGGAAAACATGTGTACTTATTTTTTCTGAGCATATGTTTTATTGTTGTTATACATGGCAAATCGTGAATAAAATATGTTTTAAAAACGATTCCCAGCAATCTGATGCCTGTCTAAACCAGTGTTTAGAATGCAGAAGTAGGTATGTGTACAGATTGTTACAGGCTCACGATAGACCTCGCTTATTGGAAAATTTTGCTGCAATAAAGAAGATTCAAAAGGGAGTGATCGGGAGAGAACTGTGCTGAGACTTTGTATTTATGGTTTTTAGCAACAAGGGTACGCCTGAGCCCCCCCCAGTTTCCTACTGATCCTGATTCTAAAGTTTGTACCCCCTCTAGACACGACTGCCAACGCATTTCTGCAACCTTGTAAGGGGGGATGTCATCAGGGGAGAAAAATGTTTAGCTACAAGTGTTTGCCTACTTGCACTCGCAATTAGCTGAACACTTTCAACTCCTTGCTACTGCAGGTGAAATCCCGTAAATAAAGCCCATACATGAAGAGGTCTTTTCCAGTGATGTAATAGGAAGTCTGTGGACTTGGTCCCATCTATTTTTGTATAAAAACTCTGCTAGCATACTTCTATATTGGAGTACTTGTATCTAAAAATGTTCCTCCCCTGATGATGTCACCTCTTACAAGGTGGCAGAAACCTATTGGAAGTGGGGTTTTGAGGGGGTGCGACCTTTGTAGCCAGGTTTACCTCTGTTGCTAAAAACAATAATAATTGGGCAATTGTACTGTCATCCAACAGTCGTAATTCAGGACAGTCCCTGACACGTCCGGGTAATCTTCAATGGTCTGTACCATAGGACTAATCCTTTTATAGGAATAAGAGAAACATTTTTATTGGTGGTGTTTTTTATTTACATTATCTATAAAAGTTATATATTATTCCTATGTACCATTATTATTTTGGTCATTACTTTTTGAATCTATGTTTTAAAATGCATTGCCAGCAGCTATTCGACATTGTCCATATTTCAACATGCAACAGACTCCATTTAAATTCACTTAGTTACTTTTCTAACGTGGTCTGCATATATAAAGCTGAAATACCTGTTCACACCTTCAACTAGAAGCACCTGAATGTGGCTAAACAAAGTCTCAGCACAGTTATACGTATAAGCATATTCTTTTCCATCTGTCCGCTACTCTTACTAACCTGCTGAATATAGCTTCAGATGGAAGGGATTAACGAATACATATAAGCACCAGATTCTCCCCTAAAATCTGGTGCCCTGTTACCTTCAACCACTGTTTTTTGTGAAGCTCTCCTTTTTCTGAAGACATTCTTTGGCGCATTCTGATGTTTAAAAAGATGCCATGGAACCATCCCAGAGTCGGTATCATCTTCTCCTTTACTCCCTCGTTTTTTTTGCCTCCTAGTCTTCTTCTTCTTTTTGGACTCTGGTAGAGAGACTTCCTTATTGTCCCATAGACCATGGCACTGCACACAAGAGTTATTGTTACTAGAATAATGTATACATATCTGCCACATCCACAAAGCCTCACATTGTATGACCAACCATTCTCCAGGTAGACAGTTCAGGTTGTGATTTATAGCTTAGCAAATGATGAAGAGAAAACTTATGCCAAAACCTGCATAGTAATGTAAAATACTTAATTGTTCTTAACTTACTTTGAGGATAGACCGATGCAAGAAAAGGGCAAGAAGCTGTATAAGGTCAAAGAGTACATAGCCATCTTTCTTTTCAATGCCGATTATGTTTGGAAGCCGGAACGGTTTATCTGTATTCATGCTCCTGTACACTGTAGATGTCCATGGAAAAAAGCCAAACTGGAAAGAATACTTGATGACAACAGTAATCTAGGAGGACATTTGTGAAAACAAAAGAGATATTATTCTTAATTGTAGAAAAAGCAAAACAGATATTAAATATTAAAAGTATTTTTTTTTTTTCAGAGCTTGTACCTCAGTATAGATGATGGCTGTCATCCAAAAACGTTTTGTGGGTCTTGGTACAGACAGCATTGCCCACAGGAAAATAAGAATGGGTAGAATCAAGGACAGAATGGATGCCGACACCATGTGATTGAGAATGATGACAAAATAACAAAGCATTTCAGACTTTGACACAACGGTGTTGTAGAGAGCGAAGACAAGGCGCAGTGGGCGCGGGAGACTCTGATAAAACCTGTCAGACTTTTCCAGCTCTTCATCATCATACATGCTGGGGAACAGGAGAGAGCAGAATGCACATGGTTTTGGGATCAAGAAATTAAAGTCTGCTGGTACATAAAGTATTTTTTATTATTGTAAAAATGCTTTTATGTCATTTACCTTTGTCCTATACAGAATGATGATCGTAAGGACATAGTACAATTTGAGACTTGAGATGAGAGGATAAGTGTGGACTAAGCACTTTATGTAGCTCATTTATCTATGGTGTCACATAGTGATTTAATAACAGGCAAGAATTTCAGTGTCCATGCATTTTTTTGACATGAAGTAAGGACACAGCATACAAAAATATAAAATGAATTATCACGGCATTTGTAGTATGTAGGAATGTTGTACTTTGGTTTCTGAACCATTAGATAGCTTTTCAGAATAAGCTGTTTACATGGGGAGTAGCACTATTTTTGCCCATTACATAACTTATTTATGTTATGCTCCATCTCTAATTTTCAGCTGTTTCTGAGCTAGTGGATGGAGCCTAACCTCTATATTGTCTTCCATACACTGCACACATACAAAAGAGGGGATTCTGCTCCTCCATATCTCTGTAGCAAACCCTCAGAAGCACCAACAGCATCAATGACATTGTAGAGCTGTACTGAGACATGTAAGCTGTGAATCCAACATTGGGGTGAAATAGAACACTTCTTAGAGCTTTCAGCAGCTTCCCTGTGTCTGTCTACCTATGTAGCTCCCCTCCCCTTTCCCTCTTTATACACATCTATGGGCACCATGTAACCTGATCCCCCAATAAGCCAAGACCAACTTTTAGCAGTGTTTCTGTGTGAATGATGAGATTGGGGTCTTTCCCTCCTCCTTCAAACACTCTATCATAACCCCACTATTGAAAAAACCATCTCTGGACCCGTCCTGTGCAGCCAATTATCGACCCGTCTCAAATCTCCCCTTTATCTCCAAACTCCTGGAACGCTTGGTCTACTCCCGCCTCATCCACTATCTCTCCGAGAACTCTCTCCTTGACCCCTTACAGTCGGGTTTCCGCTCCCTTCACTCCACAGAAACGGCCCTAACCAAAGTCACTAACGATCTTCTGACGGCCAAATCAAATGGCAATTTCTCTTTACTGATTCTCTTAGACCTGTCTGTGGCTTTTGACACTGTGGATCACCAACTCCTCCTCAGTAATCTCCGCTCCATCGGTCTCAAGGACTCTGCTCTCGCTTGGTTTTCCTCCTATCTCTCTAGCCGCTCCTGTAGCATCTCGTTTTCTGGCTCTACTTCTTCTCCTCTTCCCCTTGCTGTCGGGGTTCCCCAGGGATCGGTCCTGGGTCCTCTACTCTTTTCACTCTACACATCCCCCATTGGAAAATCAATCAGTAGATTTGGTTTCCAGTACCACCTCTATGCTGATGACACCCAACTCTATACCTGTTCCTCCAACATCACCCCTGCACTCCTACAGAATACCAGTGACTGTCTCTCTGCCATCTCAGACATCATGTCCTCTTTATATCTGAAACTAAATCTTTCTAAAACAGAACTTCTTGTTTTTTCTCCATCAACTGATACTGTACCTAACCCTGACATTTCCATCTCGGTATGTGGTACTACCATAACTCCCGGGCAGCAGGCTCGCTGTCTTGGAGTTATACTTGACTCTGATCTGTCTTTCACTCCCCATATTCAGTCCTTTTCAAGTTCTTGTCACCTGCATCTCAAAAACATGTCCAGAATCCGCCCGTTTCTCACTGCTGAAACTGCTAAAACTCTCATTATTGCTTTGATTCACTCCCGCCTCGACTACTGTAACTCTTTACTAATAGGCCTTCCTTTCTCCAAACTCTCTCCTCTCCAGTCCATCCTTAATGCCGCAGCCAGACTCATCTTCCTCTCCAGCTGCTACACCGACGCCTCCTCCCTGTGCCAGTCATTACACTGGTTACTAATTCAGTCCAGAATACAGTACAAAATCCTCAGTCTCACACACAAAGCTCTCCACAATGCTGCACCTCCCTACATCTCCTCTCTCATCTCTGTGTACCATCCTACACGTTCTCTCCGATCTGCTAATGATCTCACACAAACATCTTCTATAATCCAAACTTCTCACTCCCGTTTCCAAGACTTCATTCGTGCTGCACCGGTTCTCTGGAATGCTATCCCTCAATCCCTCATACTCAACAACAACATCCATAGTTTCAAACGTGGCCTGAAAACACATCTCTTCAGACAGGACTACAATAGTCTCTAATTGGCCTCAACATATCCTCAACATATCCCCAACATATCCTCAACATATGCTCAACATATCCCCAACATATCCCCAACATATCCCCAACATATCCCCAACATATCCTCAACATATCCTCAACATATCCCCAACATATCCCCAACATATCCCCAACATATCCTCAACATATCCTCAACATATCCTCAACATATCCTCAACATATCCCCAACATATCCTCAATATATCCCCACACCTCTTGTTTGAATAGTTATTGTGTAATATTATGTCTGATACTTGTCTTTGTTTGTACCCCATAATTGTAAGCGCTGCGGAATCTGTAGGCGCTATATAAATAAATAAAATAAAATAATAAAAATTAAGTAGAAGGATGGAGAAGGAAAGAAACAGTTTCTCTAATAGAATAAAGTAGCAACTTTCTTCTTTTCATTTGTACTTTAGATTTATGCAAAATTTTTGAAGTTACTGTTCTATCAAATTACTTGGCTAAATTATTAAACCAATGAATCCTATGTGAACAATTAACAACTAGACTTGATTTGTTACTTTGCTGGTATCTTGAAATCATTAAACACACAGGACAATGCCATTATTGCAAGATGAAAAAGCTGTCCTGGAGACAAAAGTCCTAACCGGGTACTCCGGTGGAAAATCTTTTTTTTTTTTTTTAATCAACTGGTGCCAGAAAGTTAAACAGATTTGTTAATGACTTCTGTTAAAAAATCTTTACCCTTCCAGTACTTTTTAGCAGCTGTATGCTACAGAGGAAATTATTTTCTTTTTGAATTTCTTTTTTGTCTTGTCTACAGTGGTCTCTGCTGACACCTGATGCCCGTATCGGGAACTGTCCAGAGCAGGAGAACATCCCCATTGCAAACCTATCCTGTTCTGGACAGTTCCTGACACGGACAGAGGTATCAGCAGAGACAAGACAAAAAAGAAATTCAAAAAGAAAATAATTTCCTCTGTAGCATACAGCTGCTAAAAAGTACTGGAAGGGTAAAGATTTTTTAATAGAAGTAATTTACAAATCTGTTTAACATTTTGGCACCAGTTGATTAAAAATTTTTTTTTTCCAACGGAGTACCCCTTTAACTTATATCCTCATTGTTTCCCACTTCTTACTTGTTCAGTAGCAGTTCGCTAGCAGTTAAAAGCTGTGGAACATCCGCCAGTGGCCTGCTGCTCTCATCTAGTCCTTCGGAATGCAGTTCATCCTTTAAAATAACTGTACTATAGGACGGTGGGAAATCTGTTCTTGTTTCTGTCATTTCTGCATCCCCTTCATAGTCTTCATCTTCCTGACCCAACTCCAATCTGCCATCTTCATGTAAGTCGTGACTGAAGGAGAACAAAATTAAAGGGTTAATGTTTACAGAAAAAAAAAACATTACAGTGACCCCCCGACTTATGATGGCCCCGACATATGATCATTTCAACATATGATGGCCTCTCAGAGCCCATCGTATGTAGAAGGCAGCATCGACATATGATGCTGCTGTGTGTTGAGGCCATAATACAAACAGCTATCTGACAGCGCTGACAACTTCAGCAACTGACAGATAGTTGTATAATGTCCCCGTGTGCCCCGTTCTGCCTGCTGTTACTCACATGCTGTCCTGCTAACTCACGCAGGCTTCCACTGTGAGCTCCGTGTAAGCCCCGCCCCCCCAGTGCAGCCATAGCCAATAGCCTAGAGCGTCTTGCTGCAGGCATCCAATGAGCTGCTGGCTGCCCTCCCCTTCCTTTCCTATAGAGCTGTAGTCGGCAGGATCGTAATGGAGGACATTCTGTCCCCCTGAAGGTATTTAAAGAACTGTACAGTACTGTATGCGATGTCACACATCGCATACAATACATATACACACTATACACCCCATACATCAATGTTTCCCTATCAGTGTGCCTCCAGCTGTTGCAAAACTATAACTCCCAGCATGCCCAGACAGTCAATGGCTGCACATGCATGCTGGGAGTTGTAGTTGTGCAACAGCTGGAGGCACCCTGGTTTGTTAAACACTCCCCATACACTCCACATACAATGGTCATCCCAGAACCAATTGGCAGTTTCCCATAGAGATATGTATTCAACAATCAATGGTTCCGAGGCCCCAGAACCAATTACCATTTTTACATAGACATATGTACTCGACATATGATGGTTTCAACATATGATGGTTCTCCTGGAACCAATTAATATCATATGTTGAGGGACCACTGTATTTAAAAATACTGACATTAGTCTGGAATAAATAATGTATTCATTTAATGGCATATAACTTGTAGAAAAAACATGCATGCATCTTAGAGAAATGCCCAAAAATCTTAAAGTAAAGGTCAATGGTTGAGCATTGTTTATATATTTGTGGCTAGAGTGCTGCTATTCTGATATAGCACTTTAAATCCCCTTTACAGACAGAGTTAAAGGGGTATTCCGGCTAGGGGATAGGATGTCTAATAGCGGGGGCCTGACACTGGGACCCCCCCCCCCCCGCAATCTCCATGCAGCACCTTCCATTCTATGCTACTCCATTCTCGGAAACCTCTCTGTTTCCAGGACTGGAGACGTGTCATCACACCACGCCCCCTCGTGACATCCCACCAAGCCCCCTCTATTCACGTCTCCAGTCCCGGAAACACAGAGACTGGAGCAGCAGCCCAGCATAGAATGCAGGTGCTCCATGGAGATCGCAGGGGGTCCCAGCGGCAGGATCCCCGCTGTTGGCTGTCCGGGCATGCTGGGAGTTGTAGTTTTGCAACAGCTGGAGGCACCCTGGTTGGGAAACACTGGGACAATATAATGTTATTACCCCCAGTGCTGCTCTCTTCCTTGTAAGCTGTGACATGACGTCACAGGCTCTGAAAGTCGTCTGCTCCATCCCTTCTCCCCTACTGTCAGCATGGGACAAGACCAGTGATGTGAAGAGGACAGCCGGTATTACAGCTCATTAGTTTTATGATCAATTAGGCAACAGGGAACCAATTGTCAGCCTCAGTAGTTTTCCTCTGCACTGTCTCCCTGTTCCTGTCTTAGCTACAGTGGGGCAAAAAAGTATTTAGTCAGCCACTAATTGTGCAAGTTCTCCCACTTAAAAAGATGAGAGAGGCCTATAATTTTCATCACAGGTATACCTCAACCATAGTAGACATAAGGAGAAAAATCTCTATAAAATCACATTGTCTGATTTTTAAAGAATTTATTTGCAAATTATGGTGGAAAATAATTATTGGGTCAATAACAAAAGTTCATCTCAATACTTTGTTATATACCCTTTGTTGGCAATGACAGAATCAAACGTTTGCTGTAAGTCTTTACAAGGTTTTCACACACTGTTACTGGTATTTTGGACCATTCCTCTGTGCAGATCTCCTCTAGAGCAGTGATTCATTGGGGAAGTCGCTGGGCAACACAGACTTTCAACTTCCTCCAAAGGTTTTCTATGGGGTTGAGATCTGGAGTCTCGCTAGGCCACTACAGGACCTTGAAATGCTTCTTACGAAGCCACTCCTTTGTTGCCCGGGCGGTGTGTTTGGGATCATTGCCATGCTGAAAGACCCAGCCACGTTTTATCTTCAATACCCTTGCTGATGGAAGGAGGTTTTCACTTAAATTCTCATGATACATGGCCCCATTCATTCATCAATTTACATGGATCAGTCGTCCTGGTCCCTTAGCATAAAAACAGCGCAAAAGTATGATGTTTCCACCCTGATGCTTCACAGTAGGTATGGTGTTCTTTGGATGCAACTCGGCATTCTTTCTCCTCCTAACACCACGAGTTGAGTTTTTACCAAAAAGTTCTACTTTGGTTTCATCTGACCATATGACATTCTCCCAATACTCTTCTGGATCATACAAATGCTCTCTAGCAAACTTTAGATGGGCCGAGACATGTACTGGCTTAAGAAAGGGGACATGTCTGGCACTGTCCTGGCGGCGTAGTGCATTACTTTTGGTAGCCTTTGTTACTTTGGTCCCAGCTCTCTGCAGGTCATTCACTAGGTCCCCCGTGTGGTTCTGGGATTTTTGCTTACTGTTCATGTGATCATTTTGACACCACGAGGTAAGATCTTGCGTCGACCCCCCAGATCGAGGGATATTATCAGTGGTCTTGTATGTCTTCCATTTTTTAATAATTTCTCCCACAGTTGATTTCTTCTCACCAAGCTGCTTGCCTATTGCAAATTCAGTCTTCCTAGCCTGGTACATGTCTACAATTTAGTTTCTGGCATCCTTCGACAGCTCTTTGGTCTTGGCCATAGTGGAATTTGGAGTGTGACTGTTTGAGGTTGTGGACAGGTGTCTTTTATACTGATAGCAAGTTCATACAGGAGCCATTAATACAGGTAACAACTGGAGGACAGAGGAGACTCTTAAAGAAGAAGTTACAGGTCTGTGAGAGCCAGAAATCTTGCTTGTTTTAGGTGACCAAATACTTACTTTCCACCATAATTTGCAAAAAAAAATCTTAAAAAATCAGACAATGTGATTTTATGGATTTTTTTTCTCATGATGTCTCTCATAGTTGAGGTATACCTATGATGAAAATTACAGGCCTCTAATCTTTTTAAGTGGGAAAACTTGCACAATTGGTGGCTGACTAAATACTTTTTTCCCCCACTGTACATGTCAGAAGTTTTGGGACCTCCACAGATTGCTAAAATAAATAAACAGAAACTCTCAGCAAAGCTCTGTGCCCATTGGTTTCTGCTCATCATCTCAACCTGTTATTTTATTTTATTTTTTTTAAATAAGGTTTCTTTACTTATGTGACCTTATTTCAGTTTTCATTCACAACACTCAAAATTTACCTGGAATCCAAACTTTCAACAGAATTTGCGTCGAAGGCAATCATACGTCTGGGTTTTCTATCTTTTGGAGTTTCAATGGGGCCAGCAGGGTCTTCAAAGGACAAAACGATATCCTCTGTGGGACAGCTTAAAAAAAATGGTATTAACAATAATTCCTCACAGGCCATATACTATAGCTCCTTGTGCTATACCATGACAACAAGGCACTCATCTTTACCTGGAGACAAAACTGTCCTGAGACTGCTGCGAATCAACACTGAGGATCTTACAGACTTCCAACCTCTTGGACTGAAGAGTCTCTTCTCTTGTACAAGAAACTTGGTCATCATTCTCCTCACTGGACAAGGTATGAGTCCTGGAAAGTTGCTTGGCTTTGTAGTACTCAGATATACTTTCTTGAGAGGCTTCTTTACCCTTAAATCAAAAATTTGGTTTAATGTTTACTACAATAGTAGGCAAGAAAGCACTAATATGCTCTAATAGTTTTACCCTGTCCAGGTTCTTTTGTAACATGCAGCGCTCTAGTCTCAGGACGGTGGCAATGTCCACACTATTTTTACAGAAAGAGTTGAGAGTTTCAATGGTGTCATCTGTAAGAGCTTGGATGAAGACCCAGGAAAACTTCAAGATATTGATGACCCTCTGAACAATATTCTCTGTCACATGAGAACAAATAATAGAGTGAACCAACGATGGTTACAGGAGACATATAATGGAGTATTAAATCACCACAGCATACCTGGCCCATCGACAGTATCATCCTGACTTTCAGTCTGTGATTCCTCTTTTTGGAGTTCCTCTTGTTTCCCTTGATTGAAATGGATGGATGTAGATATATAACAGCAGAACAAAAGTCTTTGTTGTGAATAATACATTTTTGAGCCACATGATGTTTTTCCCAGCATAAACGAATAGATTTTAAAAAAGTGGAAACCTCCCCACACTAGATATCCTGAAAAGTGCAATCCACTTATTAATATATTAAACATAAAAATCGTTACTTCCTGAATGCATTTTATGACTCATCTTGTGAAGAACCAGCGTTACATCCCATATTATACTCCAGAGCTGTACTCACTATTCTGCTGGTGAGGTCACTGTGTACATACATTACATTACTTATCCTGTACTGATCCTGAGTTATATCCTGTAGATCTTTTATTAAAAAATATAAAACATTACAAAAAGAACAAACATCACCATAACAATAATACAAACAACATACACCTGTATAATATATACAAAAATGAGTCCATATTAGTCCAAAAATGTCCATCCAAGTATCTTCTGGTCCAGCCTCATTCTCACCAAACACACCGCTATAATAACAACAACTACTAAACACTCTACAATAATAATAATACTTACAATAATAATAATAACAACAATAATAACTAAAAACTGGTCCGGTTGCATTTCCCCACCCAAAATACTAAATATGTCAAACCCCCAACAAACACCGCAAACAGAAAAACAGAATATACAATGCATATTTATTTATTTATTTATTTTTTGGCCCTGAGCTGGTCCCGCATCCCATGCCCCCAGTACATGATAACAGACGTCCATGAACCAGTCCAGGATTTTTTTTTTTTTTTAAATAAAAAGTCCCACACAGAAACCCCCCTCCCCCCATCTACCCACCACTCAACCTAACACTGAACCCCAACACAACACAACCCTTAGAAAAAAATACAATATATATATATATATACATATATACACATATACATAAATGTACAAACAAAACAAATATATACAAAATAATACAAACTATACAAACCAAACAACAAACAACAATAAGGCTTTTCAATCACACAAACCCCTAAAGCTCAAGTTCAGTGCCTGCAAGCCCTATATCACCATATATCTACAGCACAAAACAAAAAGACTAATGTGCCAGCATCAGCCCACCACCAGGGGGAGACAACAGGCTAAGGCACTTTAACCCCTTAAGGACGCAGGACGTAAATGTACGTCCTGGTGAGGTGGTACTTAACGCACCAGGACGTACATTTACGTCCTAAGCATAACCGCGGGCATCGGAGCGATGCCCGTGTCATGCGCGGCTGATCCCGGCTGCTGATCGCAGCCAGGGACCCGCCGGCAATGGCCGACGCCCGCGATCTCGTGGGCGTCCGCCATTAAACCCTCAGGTGCCGGGATCAATACAGATCCCGGCATCTGCGGGAGTTCGCGATTTAAATGAACGTTCGGATCGCCCGCAGCGCTGCTGCGGGGATCCGATCATTCATAACGCCGCACGGAGGTCCCCTCTCCTTCCTCCGTGCGGCTCCCGGCGTCTCCTGCTCTGGTCTGTGATCGAGCAGACCAGAGCAGAAGATCACCGAAAACACTGATCTGTTCTATGTCCTATACATAGAACAGATCAGTATTAGCAATCATGGTATTGCTATGAATAGTCCCCTATGGGGACTATTCAAGTGTAAAAAAAAATGTAAAAAAATTTAAAAGTAAAAGTAAAAAAAAAGTGAAAAATCCCCTCCCCCAATAAAAAAGTAAAACGTCCGTTTTTTCCTATTTTACCCCCAAAAAGCGTAAAAAACATTTTTTATAGACATATTTGGTATCGCCGCGTGCGTAAATGTCTGAACTATTAAAATAAAATGTTAATGATCCCGTACGGTGAACGGCGTGAACGAAAAAAAATAAAAAAAGTCCAAAATTCCTACTTTTTTAATACATTTTATTAAAAAAAAAATTATAAAAAGTGTATTAAAAGTTTTTTATATGCAAATGTGGTATAAAAAAAAAGTACAGATCATGGCGCAAAAAATGAGCCCCCATACCGCCGCTTATACGGAAAAATAAAAAGTTAGAGGTCATCAAAATAAAGGGATTATAAACATACTAATTTGGTTTAAAAGTTTGTGATTTTTTTTAAGCACAACAATAATATAAAAGTATATAACAATGGGTATCATTTTAATCGTATTGACCCTAAGAATAAAGAACACATGTCATTTTTACCATAAATTGTACGGCGTGAAAACAAAACCTTCCAAAATTAGCAAAATTGCGTTTTTCGTTTTAATTTCCCCACAAAAATAGTGTTTTTTGGTTGCGCCATACATTTTATGATATAATGAGTGATGTCATTACAAAGGACAACTGGTCACGCAAAAAAAAAGCCCTCATACTAGTCTGTGGATGAAAATATAAAAGAGTTATGATTTTTAGAAGGCGAGGAGGAAAAAATGAAAACGTAAAAATTAAATTGTCTGAGTCCTTAAGGCCAAAATGGGCTGAGTCCTTAAGGGGTTAAAGGCAGAGCCCCTCCACAGACAAGAGGCCCTGCCAGCATCCAGCCTCTCGTACTCCAGAGAACACACCTTCACCAGGTCACCAAGAATGTTCCTAACCACCTCACCCACAGGGAGGATTTTATGCTGCGTCGACACTAAACACCGTGCGTTCCACGTGTAATACCTGACCACTGAGCTGACTAGGAATAAAGTGCACCGGTCCCAGCCTCCAAGGTTTCTGAATGCCCCATAGGCCCATTCCGCATAGGAGAGACTGGCCAGCCGAGGCCAACCAATGGAAGCGCCCACCCTGTTGTAAACCTCTGTGTTAAAGGGACAATGAAGCAGAAAATGCTCCATGCTTTCTAGCATGCCTCCACACTCTTCGCGGGGACATCCCCGGTCATCAGAGCTCCTGCACTTCAGATTGTCCCTCACACACAGTTTCCCATGGAAGCAGCGCCAAGTCAAGTCCCAAAACTTCAAGGGGATCCTGATAGAATTCAAAAGCTCTAAACCCACCTCCAGATCCCAACTTGGGCAGTCCTTGAGCGCCAATGGCCTCTGGAAATGAGAAGACAGGACCCTCTTGTCAAGGAATTTCCTCGACAGAGTCCTAATCTCCCACATCCCCAGACCCCACCGACGAATAACCTTCAGAACCAGGGTAGCATAAGCCGGGAGATGCCCGTGTGGTGTGCGAAGATCCTTCACTTGCCCTCCTGTCTCCCATTCCTGGAAGAAAGGCCGAAACCATCCCCTACAGGAGGATACCCACGGAGGAGCCCTCTCTGACCAGAGGTTTGCTATATTGGTCTTAAGAAAGGTATTCACTAGGAACACCACAGGGTTGACCATACACAACCCCCCTAGTCTTCTCGTACGGTAAGTAACCTCCCTCTTCACTAGGTTCAGTCTATTCCCCCATAACATTTGAAAGAACACACTGTAGACCCGGGTCCAGAGAGGTTCTGGCAACATGCATACACTGCCCAGATATATCAGCAAAGGGAGCAGGAAAGTTTTCATCAGGTTAACCCTTTCCCGGAGGGTCAAAGACCAACCCTTCCACTGATCCACCTTCTGAGCGGCGATCTTAAGCCTGCTTTCCCAGTTTTGTTTGGGGTAATCCCCTTGACCAAATTCGATGCCGAGGACTTTTGCGGATTCCTGGGGCTCTGGAAGGGCGTCCGGGAGATCAAAATCAGGATCTCCCCCTCCCAGCCAGAGACTCTCACACTTATCCTGATTGATCTTGGACCCGGATGCCTCCAAGTAGCGGTCCACCTCTGACATCACCCATCTGCCCTCCTCTTGTGAGGAGACAAACACGGTGACATCATCAGCGTATGCTACCGCCCTCAGAGCCGAATCCGGCACCACCAGGTCCATTCTCACCCCCGCCAACGGTCCACAATCAATTCTTCTAAGGAAAGGATCGATTGCAAACACGTACAGCAAAGGGCTCAAAGGACAACCCTGACGGACACCAGACCCAACCTCAAAAGAGCGGCCAATCCAACCATTCACAAGCGGGAAACTCTCTGCCCCTACATACAAGGTCTTAAGCCAATCAACAAACCCCCCTGGCAGACCATATCTCAGAAGGACAGACCAGAGGTACTCATGGTTAACCCGATCAAACGCTTTTGCCTGATCCAAGGATATCAAGTACCCCTTCCAGTGGCCAGCCCTACCCTGCTCCACAGCCTCCCGGACACTGAGCACAGCACTAAATGTACTGCGGCCCGGAACAGAGCAATGCTGAGCCCCCGAAAGGAGCCGGGGTGCAAACTCCACCAACCGGTTAAACAGCACTTTTGCCAGAATCTTTCTGTCCGCATTGAGAAGTGCTATGGGACGCCAATTCTCAATGTGGGACGGGTCTTTACCCTTTGACAGGATGATCAGCGCTGACCTCCTCATTGACTTTGGCAGAGTGCCCGAGGATAGACACTCATTAAAAACCGCGGTCAAGAGGGGAACCAAAGTGTCCTTAAAGGTCTTATAGAACTCAGATGTTAAGCCATCCGGACCGGGTGACTTCTTGAGGGCAAGCCCATCAATAGCCATCCTGACTTCCTCTTCCCGGATCATCTCTGTCAAAACGTCAAGAGAGGGGTCTACTCCTGGTTCAGGGACGGTTTCAGCCAAGAAAGCTGATACCTTATCTCGATCTAGATCCTTCCTTCCCAAGAGGTGCGAGTAGAAGGATCTGACGACCTCCAGGATCCCTGATCTGGACCTTTTCAAGGATCCCGTACTATCAATCAGTCCTGAGACTACTTTACTATTCACTGACATCTTGCAGTTTCTGTAAGGGTCGGGCGAGCGGTACTTCCCGTAATCCCTCTCAAAAACCAAAGATGCGTGCCTATCGTACTGGCACTTCATCAGCAAGGACTTCACTCTGGAGATATCATCACGACTACCTCCAGTCGAGACAAGGTTCTCAAGTTTCTTCCTCAGGCCCTGGTACAAGCGGTACCTGTTTAGGCTTCTGAGGCCCGAGAGCTGGCGGAAGAATCTCGCAACCCTTTCCTTGAAGATCTCCCACCACTCTGACTTACTGCTACAAAGGCCCAGCAATGATACCTGGCTCTGAAGAAAATCCTCAAAGGACTGTCTTATCTCCGCTTCTTCCAAGAGAGACGAATTCAGCTTCCAATAGCCTCTGCCCATCCGGGGGGTCTCTGTGACATTCAGAGAAAACAAAATTAAACAGTGATCGGAGAACTCCACCTCAACAACAGACACTGCTGAAGAGACGGCTTCCTCCTTTAAATAAAACCTGTCTATCCTAGACCTACAACTACACCTATGATAGGTGAATCCCACGTGGCCTGGGGTGTGCCGGATGTGGACATCCACCAGGCGAGCCTCACTCGCTATGCTATTAAGGGCGACGCTATCATAAGTCAGCTTGTCTCTGGCACCTCCCCTGTCTTGGGGCCTCGTGACAGCATTAAAGTCCCCTCCAAAGACCACCTGCCGACTTGTAAAAAGATAGGGCTTGATCCTCATAAAGAGACACTTCCGGTCCCACTTAGACTGTGGGCCATAGATGTTAATAAGGCGAAGTTCTTGTCCCCTCATGAGGACATCTAAGATCAGGCACCTCCCCATTTCTAACTCGATAACCCGTCGGCATTCTACCGCTGCGGTAAAAAGGACCGCCACTCCGCTATACGGCTCGGCCCCAAGAGACCAGTAGGAGGGCCCATTCCTCCACTCTCTTTTAGCCTTGAAGATAGATGACATATCTGTTAGCCTGGTCTCCTGCAAAAATAAAATATCAGCATTAATATGGGCAAAAAGATCATAGCCAGCAAAACGAGCTGTATCTGACTTAATGCTGGCGACATTAATGGACGCCAGCGTCAACGGAGAGGGTGCCACCATCGAGGGTGAGTTGAGTTAAACAGCTTTCTTTTTCCCACTCCCCTTCTCACCTTCCACATCAGAAGAACTCTTCACCCTCTTTAGAGAAATGGAAGTGTCCATCTCACCAGACGTCGTTTTACTTTCCTCGTCTCCGGATTCTAGGCCAGTCCCTTCCCCCGAGGACATAACCTCCCCAGGGGAAGAGGACTCGGCGCCCCCTGGAAGCCACTCTGCCACCTCCCCCTCATCCTCCCCTTCCGAAGAAGAGGAGGAGATGTCCCTGAGGGGTCGGAATCGATTGGAAAGGCCAACCAGAGGGGAGTCAGTTTTGCCTTCCTTTGGCACCTGGACCAGGGTGGGAGAAGATCACAAATCTCCCTTTTTTTTTTTACTTGTACCCCGCTTTCGTGTCTCCTTCTGCCATCCCACATCATCCTCCTCCACGCTATCTGAAGAGATGGCACCTTCCTCATTCTGGATCCTCCTGACCTCCTCATTCAGCTCGCCATCCCTCAGGGTCTCAGCAGCATGGTTGGCCTCTGGGACAGAGAGGTCGTCCCAGTAACCCGGGCTTTCCCCATCACCCTATCCCTTTGGCGTTTATCAAGACGTCTTAGTTGGGCTGGTGTCTTTCTCTTGCTGTTCCTCACTGACCCCTCAGTTCCTCCACCCCTGCTAGTCCCCTCCTCAGCAGATTCCGACTCGTGATCTTCACCCGCTGGGGACAAGACTGCATTAGCGAAAGAACGAGGGCAACGACTGAATGGGTGACCTAAGTCACCACACAGGTGACACCTAATCTCTGCACAAGATGCGGCAAGATGGCCTACACCCCCACACAAGGCACATTTCTGCACCGTACAGTTTGCACTGAAGTGTGTGGGGTCACCACATCTGTGACAGAGCTTCGGCTGACCCCGGTAGAAAATCTGGATACGATCCCTGCCGAGAAAGGCAGAGGATGGAATATGGGTAACTGTATTTCCTGAACGATTAAGTTTTACCAAAAACGTCCAGGCTCCTGACCAGATGCCAAACTCGTCCCTGTTCTTCTGCGGGACCCCCATTACCTCGCCATACCGTCCTAACCAGGTGATGATGTCAACACAAGAGAGTGATTCGTTACGGGTCAAAACGGTCACTCTCTTGATTTCGTTTTGACGAGACAATGCCTGTACGGCAAAGTCTCGCCAGCCAGGCTCATTCTTTACCAATTCATATTTCGACCAGAAAAGCTCAAGCCCCTCTGGCCGACCAAAACTGATATCGAATTCAGGAGCACCGTAGGGATGTATCAAGGCAAAGATATCAACTGCCTTGAAGCCCATCTTTAGCAAGAGCTCAACCACTTTGGTCCTTGAAGGACACACATCTTCGCCCTGCCACCGAAGACGGACCACATTCCTACGGTTACTACCTGCCCCGGCTGTTGGGAGGGACCACACAGTATCGCCCCCTCTTTCCTCTGGGAAGGCAGAGAGACCGTGTCTCTCTATCCAGAAGGACAGATCAACTGCTCTACCCTCTACATTAATCGACCTTTCCCCCTTTTTCAGAGCTTCCAGGAGATGTCGCTGCAATAAACCGTCCCTAGAGTCAGGAGACGAGGAAAGTATTCTACTTCCCCCAGCAGTGACATTGGCATAACTCCTATGATCTGTCACCACTGGGGGGGCAACCGGACCAGACCCTACACCTACACCACTTCTAATGACAACATCCCCACCACCCTCAATAACAACATTAGCACTTCCCCCAACAACATTGTTTCCAATAACATCATCTGTAGTCTCATCACCACCCCTAATTTCAGCAACAGCAAAATCACCTTCTCCAATAACATTAACCTCCATCCGCTCCTCCATCCGCCACACCCCGTACCCCCATTTACCTTCTCATTCACACTGGCTGGACCAGAAACAGATAATCCAGCAAACGATGACGATGATGACATTTTTTTCCTGTTTTGCCTCAGCATCACGAGGCACTAGGGCTGGGACAACCTCCGCTGGCCCTTTAAGGGACCGGGCAGCATGCTTGCCCGGTCTAGAGGAGGCCCCAGCCCTGTTCTTATTAGTGCCCTCCGCCTCATCAGCATCATCTCCAGTCTTTTCATGGCGCCGCTGATCAATGGGATCTGCGGCACCAATACAAAACAAACGTTTTTCTTCACTTTTGGGAGTGTCCGTTATGCCCTTTACTACCTCCGGCACTGAGTCACCCCCCTCTCCCACAGGGGAGCGAACTACAGCACCGGAGTCTGCCTCTCTGCCCACCGCTGGGCCGCCCTCACTGTACGGCCTTTCGCCCGATGCCTTCTCTGCTCCATCCCTGCTACTGCAAACAGGCATGGAGCTCTGCGCCCTTTTAGTATCTGTACTCTCCCCGCACCTTTGCACCGAGTCCACCACAGAACACGGGCTGGGCTGGGTAACGGGGCTTGCACAATGAGCTGACCCTGCGGCCGACTCAGGATTTACAGGGAGGGGGGTGTAGATGTAACTCACCACTTCTTGCTACTTTGGCTTGGTCTTCTTTTTCTTCTTACCCCCAGGTGCCTCATTTTGGAGCTCATCTCCAAACACCAGGTTCTGAGGACACACTGGGGATTCCAGCATGCGGATCTGGGCCATTAGCGCCCCTCCCTGGTAGCTGCTGTCACTGTCCTCCCCTGAGTCGGCAGGTGATACTGCTGGTTGCTGTGCAGGGGGCCCACTGTACGGGGCCTGCTGCTGTTGCCGCAGGCCACCAGGTGGATCTGGCTGTTGTTCTTCCTCCATCTCCTCCACATCATCCACCTGGCTCTCAGGTTGCAGCCCCATCAACCTTTTATTTTTATCTTCTTCTTTCACCCTGAAGCGCTCCTCATTTTCCAGTTTCTCTTTAAATGGACCACTCTTCTCCAATAATTCGGCTCTCCTCTCCTCCAAAACTTGTATTTCAGACATTAGTGTCTTTATCTGCCCCTGGATCTCTGTCTTTTTCCTTTTTGGAGTAATCTTGGCCTTGGCACGGGCACACCGCTGTTCCTCTCGGAGCCTCCTGATGGCCTTACAGGCGTCTTCATACTCACGGAGGTGACTTTTTACCCGGGAGGTATAGGTGGAAATAGACTCCCGGGTCCTCAGCACTCCCCAGCCTTCCTCACTGAGGTCGGCTTCACCTCCGTGAGCACTCTGCCTTCTTCCAAACAAACCCAGCTTTCCGCTGGCTGCACCCAGCTTTTCCGAGGAGGATCCAGCCTTGCAGCTTCTCACCTCTGTGGGGGGAGTTGGAGCAGCATTGCTGCGACTCCTAGTAGAACGCCTCACCCCCAAATCCTCCGATGTACAGGCCGCTTGCTGGCTTCTACTGCTCCCCTGCGGCCTAGTCCGAGGAGCAGAAGCCTGGGCCTCACCTCCCTCACTCATGCCTGGAAACCCACTCCCTCCCTGGGGAGGAGGAAGCAGGCCCCAGGTGGAACAGATGGTAATTCCCTGGAGCTCAGGAGACACAGCAGACACACACAGCACAGCTGAAGCACGACCACACCCGCAACTAATTGGTCAGCACTCCAGAGCTGTACTCACTATTCTGCTGGTGGAGTAATTGTGTTACATACATTACATTACTTATCCTGTACTGATCCTTAGTTATATCCTGTATTATACTCCAGAGCTGTACTCACTATTCTGCTGGTGGAGTCACTGTGTACATACATTACATTACTTATCCTGTACTGATCCAGAGTTATATCCTGTATTATACTCCAGAGCTGCACTCACTATTCTGCTGGTGGGGTCACTGTGTATATACATTACTTATCCTGTACTGATCTGGTATTATTCTCCATAGCCAAGTACATCATGAATAGGTGATATGTTTTTAGTCGCTGGAATACTTCTTTAAATAAACTTGCTACACATGGTAATAAATTAACTAAAAAGTCACAGCCATCCAATCAGAAAGGTTAGCATGCTTCCAAATGCAGGAGAGACTAATGTTGTTGATCCCAACGTACCATCTGGTTGTTGTTTCTCCATCTCTTTGCGGATCTGCTCTCGCATGGTCTGCTCATCGTTCCTCCGTAGGTTCAATGCAGATTTAGAACTTGTGGTCCATGCTTCATACGCTAGCTGAAGACAATGTCAAGCATAAAACATCTTTGTAAGTGAAAATAAAACTACATGGAACCTTAAGAAAAGAATGATGGTGCATTATCCGTTCCAGAACATAACTGGCTACTTTAATTAGTTCATTTTAAGCAATGCATGAGAAGCATCAGGTGTGTAAGACAGAGGTTGGGGTTATACAGAAAGAACATGGACAACCTACAAGTGCACAATATGAGATCGGCCTTATTGTACCAGTGCAATCTTTTTTTTTTATTGAAACCTAGGGCAAAAAGGTAGAACCCAAATTATTTACCTGAAACGCTGTCTTCTTTTTTGGAGGCTCCTCTTCCCTTTTCCCTTTGCCATTTTCTTCTCCAGCTTCTTCCTCTTCATCTTCACTGTCTGTATCAAATAGGCTATAGCTGCCACTACGAACCACTGAAACATACAAATGTAGATTAGAAGAAAAACTCTGACCCAACAGAAGATCAGATAATATATATATTTTTTAAAGGGGCACTCTGGCGCTTAGTCATCTTATCCCCTATCCAAAGGATAGGGGAAAAGATGCCTGATCACGGGGGTCCCGCCGCTGGGGACCCCCGTGATCTTGCACTCCGCACCTCGTTAAAATCAGTCCCCGGAGAGTGTTCGCTCTGGGTCTGATTACTGTCGATCACGGGGCCGGAGTGTTGTGACGTCACGGCTCCGCCCCTGTGTGACGTCACGCTCCGCCCCCTCAATGCAAGCCTATGGGAGGGGGCGTGATGGCCGTCACACCCCCTCCCATAGACTTGCATTGAGGGGCGGGGCGTGACATCACACGGGGGCGGAGTCGTGACGTCATGCTCTTTCGCTCGCGTGGTCGGGATCCGAAGCCTCCAGCGTTGCCGGAAGCCGTTGAGGTAGGTACTGCAGCCAAGATCCCGGGGTCCCCAGCAGCGGGACCCCCGCAATCTGACATCTTAACCTTTGGATAGGGGATAAGATGTCTAGGGGCGGAGTACCCCTTTAAGGAGGTTTCCAGGATATAACATTAATTTGATCTTTAGAATAGTCCATCAGTGTTGTAATTGGTGGGGATCAGACTCCCATCGAAGCAGAATAAAGGAGACCATGACCTGCTGTGTCAATATACACTAGGGGCCCTATTACACAATGCTGTACAGAGCACAGATCTTGTAGATTAGGGCTCATTTACAGAGTCTTTACATGGCTTGAGCACTGGATGTGAGGACCACACTAATGATCTATAAATCGTTGATGCTGCCCTTTGTTGCAGATTTTTTGACTAGTCAAAATGACTAAATTATCTGATGAACAGGCTTGCTTTGTTTGTTCAATGGCTGATCACTAACCCTATTACAAAGGGCGATATCGGCCTGTTCAGCAAATAAATGCCCTGTGTAACAGAGTCCTAATTGAGGCAGTGGTAGGAGACAAATGACTTGTTTATTCCTTGAAGGTTTATGAATAAATCAAATAAGAGGAACATGTAGGAGTTTCGTAGATGACCCTGATGGGATTGTGTTGTTTTCGTGCTGTCCTCTTTTCAATAGCGCATAACTGAGAGATATAAACTTCTAAAGGTAACTTACCGTATTTTTTGCCATATAAGACGCTCCGGCATATAAGACGCATATATTTTAAAGGAGGAAAATCTAGAAAAAAAAGATTCTGAACCAAATACAATGTAAAGTATAGGACAGTGATCTTCAACCTGCGGACATCCAGATGTTGCAAAACTGCAACTCCCGGCATGCCCGGACAGCCGTTGGCTGTCCGGGCATGCCAGGAGTTGTAGTTTTGCAACATCTCGAGGTCCGCAGGTTGAAGACCACTGGTATAGGAGGTAGTACTCACGTGTCCCCGCCGCTCCGGACCCGTCACCGCTGCCCTGGATGTGGCCCTCCATCGCTGTCGCCGCGTCCCCGAAGTGTCCCCATTGCTCCGGAACATCTCTGCTGCCCGGTATCCTCGCTCTCCGTCACCGCCATCACGTCGCTACGCACGCCACTCCTATTGGATGACGGGACGGCGTGCGCGACGACGTGATGACGACGAAGGAGAGCGCCGGCCATGCAGGGGATCCCGGCATGGAGCAGACACCGAGGAGGCAAGTAAGGTCCCTCCCGGTGTCCTGTAAGCTGTCCAGGACGCCGTGATTTCACCACGGCGGTCCCGAACATGCCCGGGTTAGTGTCACTTTCGCTTCAGACGCGGCGGTCAGCTTTGATCACCGCATCTGAAGGGTTAATACAGGGCATCACCGCGGTCGGTGATATCCTGTATTAGCAGCGGGTCCTGGACGTTGATGGCCACAGGGACCGCTGCGATAGGACAGGGTTTTAATGTGTATTTGCCATATAAGACGCACCAACTCCCCCCCCCCCCCCAGTTTTGTGGAAGAAAAAGTGCGTCTTGTACGGCGAAAAATACGGTAACATTTTACTGCCAAGAAAAGTTATGTGCAAAAATTTCCCAAAGTTACCCTTCAAAACACATGTTTCTTACTTGTTGTGTGAGTTACCCAGGGCTGCCACCATTTCTTTTTTCCATCCTTGTCTCTTTTTTCACCATCATCTTTATTACAAAAATACAGAGAAAAAACACACATCACAACATAAGGGCGTACGGTAATATGGTAAAAGTAAAAATACAGTTTTGCTCATATACTATATTGAGTTACATTGAACAATTAGGTCACAAGTACAATACTCTGATCAGATGGTAAAAATGTTTTCTGTTGCTACAACTGTAACTACGAAATAATAACCACCGTGAATCAGTGATTATGTACATACTTGTATATAACGAACGCCAAAGTTACAATAACATTTTTACTAGGTAGATGTTCTTTAAACGTGTTCTCCAGGAATAGAAAAACACACCTAATTTATTTCCAAAACAACTCCCAGTCTGTCTCCAGGTTGGGTGTGGTTTTACATCTTGGCTCAATTCCCTTCAGTGGCACGGAGCTGCAGAATCACACCCAACCTGGAGACAGACGGGGAGTGTTTTTTGAAAGGAAGCAGCTCTGTTTTTCTATTCCTCGATAACCCCTTTGTGGGGCTTTTCCACTAAAAGCATTTCTCATCCATCCACAGGACAAGCGATAAAATCGACTGCTGAGACAACCAGCAATTTTGAAAATGGAGGACCTCAGCTGCCTCTTGTAATCGAAGTAGAGGTGCGATTGTGTGATAGCTGTTCTCTTTACTGCTATTGGACTGGTAGGGATTGCACTTGGCAATATTCGGCAGTCCCACAGCAATCAATGGAGCAGTGGTCATGCAAGTGATCTGCGACTCCATTCACAAGGGGCACGTGAGATCCTCAATTCATGAGATCACTGGTGGTCATACACCTAGAGATCACATATTTATCACCTATTCTGTGGATAACTGATAAATGATTTTAGTGGTAAAACCTAAATGAGTATGATTTCCTTTACGAATACCAGTTTTGTCCAGAAAGTATCCAGCCACTGTTAAAGGGGTATTCCATGAATTTGTTTTATTTGACTATGCTACAGGGGCTGTAAAGTTAGTGTAGTTCATAATATAGTTTCTGTACCTGTGTGTGACAGTTTTCTCACAATTCTTCTGTGATTTTCACCCCAATATTTATTTTTAACAGCATACAAAATGACTGTTGTCTCAGATTTTTCCCAGCTCGCAATGCGGCCGAGACCTGACTCACTAGTCAGCTGATGACAGGGAGCCTGTCTGCTTCAATGGGTGGAGGGATGGCTTGGAGGGAGAGGGATCAATCTGCAACTAATGCAACAGCTGTAGGCACCCTGATTGAAAACCACAGGTCTTTTGTTTCAATGGGTGGGGGGATTGATGTGTGGGAGGGAGGAAAATGGAAATGTGGGATTTGTAGTCAAAAAAACATAAGTTAAACAGGAAATACAAGTTCACAAAAAGCTAGCCACAGTGTTATGGTAATCTCACAACATAGCCATTTAGCCCCAAGACAAGCGCAGATCCTTCTCCATTACTGTCTGCCAGGTATGTACTAAAATCACCTTATGGTGGAAAACCCCTTTAACATAACAAGAACACTTTGCTCAACATTGATGTAAATGTATTCTGGTTGGCAAGGAGAGTAGAATAACATTCCCTGTACTAGTCAGTGGGGCAATGTGCATTATTGAGCAAACATGTACTGTGTGGCTGTCACATTCAATGGGGGAGATTTATCAAAACCTGTGCAAAGGAAAAGTTGCCCAGTTGCCCATAGCAACCAATCAGATGGCTTCTTTCATTTTGCAGAGGCCTTGTTAAAAATGAAAGAAGCGAGCTGATTGGTTGCTATGGGCAACTGGGCAACTTCTCCTCTGGACAGGTTTTGATAAATCTCCCCCCATATGACTGAGCAAGTAGAGAAACAAATCTGCATCAAATCTTAAACCTTCCTCTGTGGAAACTATTGGGATTATAAAGAGTGCTTTTGGGGATGATGGCATGAACGCTTTTAACATGGTTGAGAAACTGTTGCAAGTAATCCATGTTCTGAATACCTGCAACAAGCAAAATGCCTGAATGCTGAACGTGTGCGACAAAGATCGGCAACTAACAGAACTAGAAGAAGATGATCTGGGGATTCCTAAAACTACTGTGTCCAAGATTGTAACATGAGATCTTGGCTTAAGATGGGTCATTGCAAAATGTGTTCCATGGCTTGTGCTACCAGAGCAGAAGAAACATCATGAATTGCATCAAACGTCCACCAATGAACCAGATTTCCTCAAGAAGGCCGTTCCTGGAGATGAATCACGGGCCATCATCCCCGAAAGCCTTCTGAATCATCGAATAGCTTCCATAGAAGATTTGATGCTGATTTATTCTCTACTTGCCATTTTCATCCGACCAGTTTCAGGGTCCTATCAGCTCAAAAAAAAAAAAAAAAGAGGCGATCAGACCCTTAAAGGGGTACTCCCATGGAAAACTTTTTTTTTTCAAATCAACTGGTGCCAGAAAGTAAAACAGATTTGTAAATCACTTCTATTAAAAAATCTTAATCCTTCCAGTACTTTTTAGGGGCTGTATAAGAAGGAGAAAATCCCCATGCTCTGGCAGTTCCTAAAATGGACAGCAGAGGTCAGCAGAGAGCACTGTGTTCATGACATCACAGGAAATGCATTTCTTTTTGGGATTTCTCTTTAGTATACAGCCCCTAAAAAGTACTGGGAGGCTTAAGATTTTTTAATAGAAGTGATTTACAAATCTGTTTAACTTTTTGGCACCAGTTGATTTAAAAAAAAAAAGTTTTCCACGGGAGTACCCCTTTAATGGGTCGGATGGGAATGGCAATGTGAACCTAGCCTAACTTATCATTGGGCTATGTCATGTTCTGCTCTTTACACATTTAGTTGGTACCTTTATCTTTGGATGATTCAGACGCATCCCCTCCTCCCGCACTCTCCTTTCTCGCTTTTGCATCCTGTGTTTGCTTCTGTTTAGATTTGATCTTCTCCATCCTGTCAGGTTATATGATATATATAGAGATAAGTGAACGAAAAGCATCAATCTACTAATGCTAGAGGCTCCTTCTTTTAGCAGGATTATACCTGCCTGCATGGGCTGTGGGGGTTTTATTACAATGGAAGAGGCCATCCCCTTTAAACACTAAAAAAATGTTGTTAAACTGGACCTAAACTATACAGTAGTAGGAAAATCTTTGATTTTAATAAACAATTACAGATATTATATATATTGTACAGAAGTTGAAAAAAATGCAAGAAAGAAAGCTTTTAAAAATGGAAATGTTAGTAGTTTATTTTTATCAATAAACAAAAAGCAAAGTGAATGAACACTTCATATCACATCCTTAAAGGGGGACTCTTATCCCCTATCCAAAGGACAGGGGATAAGATGTCTCATTGTGGGGGGTCCCGCCGCTGTGGACCCCCGCAATCATGTATTCGCCACCCACCTGTTTGAGCTACACACCACGGTGCCAGCTCACAAACAGCCGGGTGGCGACCCCGGGGCCGGAGTATCGTGACGTCATGACTCTGTCTCCGTGTGACGTCACCCCCCACTACGCAAGTCTATGGGAGGGGGCGTGATGGCCATCACGCCCCCTCCCATAGACTTGCATAGCAGGGGTGACATCACACGGGGGCGGAGTCATGATGTCACGATACTTCAGCCCCGTGGTCGCCACCCGGCTGTTTGTGAGCTGGCCCCGCGGCATGCAGCTCAAACAGGTGGGTGGCAAATACAAGATTGCGGGGGTCCCCAGCGGCGGGATCCCCGTGGTGAGACATCTTATCCCCTATCCTTTGGATACTGGATAAGATGTCTCAGGGCCGGAGTACCCATTTAATTCTTCTAGGTACAGTTGCAAAAAGTTAGGCTGTGTTTACACCTTGTGGATAATTAGCATTACCGCAACTAATAACAACATGGGTTTTTGCTGCAAATTACCATAATTTGTATAATTTTTGCAGCATAATCGCATGTGGTAATGGCATGTGTGAACTCAACCTTAGGGATTTTGTAGGTTTATAGTCAGGTGTTTGAATAACTAATCATACCAAACAGGTGATAAAGACACAGTCATTAAAGTGAAATAAACACAGCTTGGCAAAGGCTTCAAACCGGGTGAGGAACAGCCAAACAAATGTGGAGGAGGGTGCCATGTCACAGATCATACATGTGCAAGATAATGCACCTAGAGCGTAAAAACCCAAGGGCAGAATATAGAATATTTAATGGAGTCCTAATCTCAGTACCTAAGAAAATAGATTAAGGGGTCATTATCTCAGAAGACTTAAAGGTAGGCAGACAATGTAATAGAGCAGCAGGAAATGCACGCAGAATGCTTGGATGTATAGGGAGAGGTATAAGCAGAAGAAAAAGATAGGTGCTTATGCCGCTGTACAGAACACTGGTAGTATTGGAGTATTGTGCGCAGTACTGGAGGCCGTATCTCCAGAAAAATATAGATACTCTAGAGAGAGTTCAGAGAAGATACTAAACTAGTACATGGATTGCAGGATAAAACGTACCAGGAAAGGTTAAAGGACCTTAACATGTATAGAAGAAAGAAGAGACAGAGGGGATATGATAGAGACTTTTACATTCATAAAAAGAATCAACACGGTAAAGGAGGAGAGCATATTTAAAAGGAAAAAAACTACCACAAGAGGACATAGTTATAAATTAGAGGGGCAAAGGTTTATGCTGTAATATCAGGAAGTATTACTTTACTGAGAGAGTAGTGGATGCATGGAATAGCCTTCCTGCAGAGATGGTCGCTGCAAATACAGTGAAGGGGTTTAAACATGCATGGGATAGGCATAAGAAAACTAAGTGCAGCAGATAAAACACACATCACTCTTACTTTCCTTAAAAATCAAATGTCCAGCAATGTCATCAGAACCTGCAGAAACCAGTGGGACCCAAGTTCACTCTTCAGGTGATGGGCTAACCTGGGTCCCACTAGTTTCAGCAAGTTCTGATGGCATTGCTGGACTTTTATTAATATTGTGAAGTCTGGTTAGAGGCGGCCAAAAATACATAACTTGGATGTACAAACAAGGTCAAGTGACTCAACTAGAGATGAGCGAATTTACAGTAAGTTCGATTCGTCACGAACTTCTCGGCTCGGCAGTTGATGACTTTTCCTGCATAAATTAGTTCAGCCTTCAGGTGCTCCGGTGGGCTGGAAAAGGTGGATACAGTCCTAGGAGACTCTTTCCTAGGACTGTATCCACCTTTTCCAGCCCACCGGAGCACCTGAAGGCTGAACTAATTTACGCAGGATAAGTCATCAACTGCTGAGCCGAGAAGTTCGTGACAAATCGAATTTACTGTAAGTTCGCTCATCTCTAGACTCAACTATGCAGAAAAACAGAACAGGGTGCAGAAAATGGCATCCGGTGCTCTGGACGGATGAGTCAAAATGTGAAATATTTGGCGGTAACAGAAGGCAGTTTGTTCACCTAATGGCTGAAGAACTGTACAATAATGAGTGAAGCATGACAGGGGTTTCTTGTAAGTTTCATGCTGCATTTCAGCAAATGGAGTTGGAGATTTTGTCACGATTAAGTCCTAACTAGTGAGAAATACAGGTAAGATTTGTATCTATCATGCAATACCTTCAGGGAGGCGTCTGGCTCCAAACTTATTCTGCAGGAGGACAACTACCCAATACAGGTCATTAAGAACTATCTTTAGTGTACAGAAGAAGAATAACTCCTGGAAGTATTAATATGACCCCCACATCTGTACATTGATGCTGTTTTGAAAGCACAGCGTGGTCACACCAAATATTCTTTCGATTTAGTTTTCTCTTCTTTTCAATTGCATTTTGTTAAATTGATTAAAATAACACTTCTATTATTGAAAGCATTTTCACTGTGCAGAATCGTTTTTACACCAAAGGATAGGGGATAAGATGTCAGATCGTGGGGGTCCCGCCGCTGGGGACCCCCGGGATCTCGGCTGCAGCACCCACCTGTTGCGGCTTCCGGCAGCGCTGGAGGCTCTCATCCTAACGCCTCCCGACCACGGTGACGGGAGATTGTGACATCACGACTCCGCCCCCGTGTGACGTCACACCCCGCCCCCTCAATGCAAGTCTATGGGAGGGGGCGTGACGGCTGTCACGCCCCCTCCCATAGACTTGCATTGAGGGGCGGGACGTGACGTCACACGGGGGCGGAGTCGTGACGTCACAATCTCACGTCACCGTGGTCGGGAGCCGAAGCCTCCAGCGTTTCCGGAAGCCGCAACAGGTGGGTGCTGCAGCCGAGATCCCGGGGGTCCCCAGCGGCGGGACCCCCGCGATCTGACATCTTATCTCCTATCCTTTCGATAGGGGATAAGATGTCTAGGGTTGGAGTACCCCTTTAAACTTTTGCACAGCACTGTACATACACCAAATATTGGAGTCTAAAAATGTCATCAGACAATGCAATATATCACATGACCTACCTCTAGCAGAAACATAAGGCTCAAAGGAAAAGACACAACGCACCTTTTATTTACACCTTATATATCAGTTAGCACTTACTGTTTTTTCATTGACTGGGCACATTTCTTCTCCTCTTCTAGACGAACAGCCACTACTTTCTTAACTTTCTCTTCAAATAGCTCTGCCCCTCTGGTTTTACAAAAGGAGAAAGAATGGCTTGTTATCTTACCCATGGCACCCAGTACCAAGGACACATGCCTGGCCAGCCGCCTCTTCTCCCTGCCAGCTACATTCCTGCCAAACCTTTGTATCCCCATTTACTAACTGTAAGGCTGCATTCACATCTCGTTTTTGCAACACGGTTGCCGTATCCGGTTTCAGCAAAAAAAAAACCGTATTGAACCGTATCCCAAACCGTATGCATAGACATTACATTGACAACCGTATGACAACCGTAGCATCCGGTTGCGTACGTTTTGCTTCATTTATGCTTGTATGCGTTTGTTTTCCGCACACAAAACCGTAGTCTACTATGGTTTGAAGTCCGGTTGAAAAACCGGATCCAACCTGTATACGGTTATTTTAAAATAGAGTTCTATGGTAACCGTATTGAACCGTATGTGCGTACGGTTACATCCGGTTTGCACAATACTGTTTTTCTTCTTTTGGGGGGGGGGGGGGGGGAATTCAATAAAAAAAGAAGAACTTTATTTAAAATGTTGACAAACATAAAACCGTATCCGTTTTTTTCAAGGAAAACATATTAAAACGTATGCAAACGGGCATCCGTTTTCAAACCGTATACGGTTTAGAAACGTGAGGAGGCATATACAGTTACATACGGTTGCATACGTTTCGGTCTGGTTTGGAGACATACTTCTTTTGTACAGAAACGGGATACGGGACCCGTATTGCAGAAACGAGATGTGAATGCAGCCTAAGAAATCATTTCATACTATCCATAAATCATGCCATAGGATAAAATTCCCAATCTCTTAGTTTAGCTGACTACTGGGGTTAAGAGAATTAAAACCCACCATGACTACCAGTTGATTTGGGTGGAGGGGGCTTGGTCTAGGTAAGGATTGTCTACAGTTAAGCCAAATAACCTTGAGTCAAGTTTTAAAGAAAAATGTATATAAGAATTAATTTAACCCATATACCGTGAAGCCAGGAGTTTAGAAGCTTTCACATCTGCCACCACATAGAGGAAGTAATAGCTGCAGAACACACGACGCTGGATCAACAGGAATGTAAAACAGATCGCATCCCATACAATTCCAGCTTCATTTTCCGGCAATTCACACGTTTGATCAGATGGGATCGCTGCAAGACAAGGTATTAATAATGACGCTCCAAGAAACATTCATCACACACCAATTATAAAATAGAACTTACTTAGGTCGTAGCCTTTGATAGTGCAAAACATACTAAATGTCTGGATGAGCCAACAATTATTCTTCATCAGTTTGTCTAAGTAGGCACAGGCCCCAATCTAGAAAAAGAAATAAGGAATAAAAGGAATAGTGGATGTTCATTTTCTTGATGTAAGCGATAACCTGAATACAAAGTCAGAGTCAGAAATACAGCTGGGCAAAAAAGTATTTAGTCAGACACCAATTGTGCAAGTTCTCCCACTTAAAAAGATGAGGCCGGTAATTTTCATCATAGGTATACCTCAACTTTGAGTGACATTGTAAGGAACCGAAGGGTTAACTTGCACTGGGAGCATGTGTTTGGTCTTGTTGCTTTGGTTACACCTGTCTGCTGAGACTGGTCAGCTGACCTTGATTGAACACCTGGTCTGGACCTATTTAACCCCTTCCCGCTATAGGGCATATGCATACGTCCAATCATCCGAAACGTTTGCGTATTTGGACGTATGCATACGTTCTAGCGATCTCCGGCACTGCCGCGGGCAGTGCAGGAGATCGGCGACTGGACCCGGCTGTTAATCACAGCCGGAGTCCCGCTGCAGCTGCCGGAGCCGCGATCGCGCCGGTCCCAGCAGCATTAACCCCCTAGATGCCGTGATCAATCCTGATCATGGCATCTATGGTGTTGACAGGGAGAGCATTCTCCCCCTGTTCACCGACGGAGGCGCAGCGATACGATTGCGTGTCGCTGTTGGTTGCTATGGCAGCAGGAGGTCAGATCATGACCTCCTGTATGCCTGCAACAGAAGCCTGTGAGATCCAGCCAGAGGCTGTAGTGTGTGCAGCTCATCAGGTCATACTGTGCTGCAGTACAAATGTATTACAGCATAGTATCAGCTGTCAAAAGTGTAAAAAATAACATAAAAAGTTCTTCAATAAAAGTATGACGTGTAAAAAAAAAAAAAAAAAGCCCCTTTCCCAATTAAAGCCCTGTATTTTAACCAAAAAAGATCAAAAACACGCCAGGTCTTTGCGATTTAAAGGGCTGGTGCGCCACTGATTGGCGCATGGGTTTTAATTAGTGTCTTCACCTGTGCACTTCCCTATATCACCTCACTTCCCCTGCGCTTCCCTGCGGATCTTGTTGCCATTATGCCAGTGAAAGCGTTCCTTGTGTGTTCCTAGCCTGTGTTCCAGACCTCCTTGCCGTTGCCCCTGACTACGATCCTTGCTGCCTGCCCTGACCTTCTGCTACGTCCGACCTTGCTCTTGTCTCATCCCTTGTACCGCGCATATCTCAGCAGTCAGGGAGGTTGAGCCGTTGCCGGTGGATACGACCTGGTTGCTACCGCCGCTGCAAGTCCATCCCTCTTTGCGGCGGGCTCTGGTGAAAACCAGTAGCAACTTGGAACCGGTCCACCGACGCGGTCTACGCCAATCCCTCTCTGACACAGAGGATCCACCTCCAGCCTGCCGAATCCTGACAGGGCTCCAGGCAAGATCTCACCCTGTGGTGTCAAAATGATTAAAGAATGGTGAGAAAAAATCCCAGAACCACACGGGGGGGACCTAGTGAATGACCTGCAGAGAGATTGGACCAAAGTAACAAAAACTACCATCAGTAATGCACTACGCCGCCAGGGACTCAAATCATGAAGTGCCAGACGTGTCCCCTTGCTTAAGCAAGTACATGTCCGGGCCCGTCTGAAGTTTGCTAGAGAGCATTTAGATGATCCAGAAGAGTATTTGGAGAATGTCATATGGTCAGATGAAACCAAAGTAGACCTTTTGGGTAAAAACTCAACTCTTCGTGTTTGGAGGAGAAAGAATGCTGAGTTGCATCTAAAGAACACCATATCTACTGTGATGCATGAGGGTGGAAACATCATGCTTACAGGCCTCTCTCATCTTTTTAAGTGGGAGAACTTGCACAATTGGTGGCTGACTAAATACTTTTTTGCCCAGCTGTAAATCTCCTCTCCTCCTTTACCTTGTGGATTCCCTTTATGTATATAAAAGTTTCTATCATATCCCCTTTGTCTAGTCCTTCTTACAAGCTTTACATGCTAAGATCCTTTTACCATTTCTGGTAAGTTTTATCCTGCAATCCATGTACTAGTTTAGTATCTTCTCTGATCTCTCTCTAGAGTATCTATATCCTTTGGAGATACGGCCTCCAGTACTGCGCACAATACTCCAAGTGTGGTCTCACCAGTGTTCTATACAGCAGCCTGAGCACTTCCCTCTTTCTATTGCTAATACCTCTCCCTTTACACCCTAGCATTTCCTGTTCTATTAAACGTTATGATGGTGTCCGCCTCCTGCAATGAGACAGATACTGAGGTTAGAACTGTATCAAATCCAATCCCTTAAAGACTGTTGCTCAAGAAATTTCCCCTGGCCCCCACTGGCAGTGACAATCTCTCGATTAAATGGCACGGTCTGGCTTGGCACAGAGCATAGATCAATTGTCACTCTTATTGAGCATCAATGCATCCTGTACTGTAAGCATTACCGCTGAGTATTATACAGGAACAGGGAATCTGGGGATGTACAATTTGGTGACCCAGATCTGTACAATTTGTTGCAGAATTGCTGCTGCAGATAATCCACAGCTCTTTTACCATGTCTGGACTTAGTTTAACTCATTTATGTCAAACCAAACACTAAAACATACAAGGATGATAATGATTTTCACAATAGGCTGTGCTACTAAAAATAATATTTTTTCCACACTTACCGAAAGAAGGTTTTTCATGGTAATTACAAAAGCAGTGTAGACAATGAGATAGTCCCACAGCTTCAGAACATGGCGGACTGGCTTCAACAGAAGGCTACCACCAAACAGCATGAAATGGAAGCAGGCCATCAGGTATCCCATACACAGTATATTTATGCGGGTTGTACCAGTGATAAAAATTAAACACAGCACAAACCAGAAGTGGTAACTAAATATCACCACTTTAGCCATATCCAGATAGGACCTGTAGAGAATGAAATATCAATACTTAAATTCTTTGCAGTTTGGGTTAGTAGAAAGTTATACATCTATATACTAATAACAGTATAATAGTTTAGTACACAAATGAAATGCAAACTTCAGTTTTTACACAGAAATAACATTTAAAAGGGGTACTCCATTGCTAGACCTCTTATCCCCATCACAAGATGTCTGACCACTGGGACCCTTACACCCCCTCCCATAGACATGGATGGTGTGATGTCACAAGGGGACGTGACGAGACATTGAGTCGTAATGTTCAGAACGCTGGGTGCCTGCACAGAGATCAGGGGGGTCACAGTGGCCGGACCCCCGTTATCAGCCATCTTATCTCCTATCCTTTGGATAAGGGATAAGATGTCTAGCAACAGAGTACAACTTTAAACCTTGTTTTTCAAATGTATTAATATACTGTCTGTGCTGTTTCCAAATGAAACCACTTATTATACCTACCACACAGCTACATTCTGTGATACATTCACAAAACTTAAAAAGCCCTCTAAACGCAAAATAGGAAAGTAAGCCCAACCACACAGGAACCCCCAGGTCGCCCATGACCCCCAGGACAAAGGAAAACTTGAAACGTATGTTGGGGTGGCGTCTCTCCAGCGGTTCTCTGTGAATAATATTACTAACAAGTGGTATATATCTGCTCTTATGTGTTTGCACATTATAAATAGTGGAATTTTCTTTGAACTAACTTGGATGTTTCTGTTCCCTTTCTCCTGGGTCATGGGACGAGGCAGGGGTGCCCGCTATTTCCCTTCCTTTTTGCCATACACAGGGACCTTACTATCTGTGGTATTTCCAGGGGGTCTATTGTAGAGAATGTTTCCCTTTATGCAGATGACACTCTGGTATATTTAGCAGATGCTGGGGGTTCTCTCCTGTCCCTTATTGATCTACTTGACTGGTTTAGTTCAATTTCAGGCTTGCGGGTCAACTGGGCTAAGTCCTCCCTAATGGCACTTTTGTCTGGATTTCCCCTCCCCTCCTCTCTTCTGGCAGGGATGCATTTGGTTTCCCGTTGTAAATATTTAGGGGTGGAGGTGACTGCGTCCCTGACAGACTCTCTCTCCCTGAACTTGGAGCTGTTTTTATGCTCCACTGTGGTGCGGCGGTCTGCCTGGTCCTCACTCCCTCTCTCTTTAGCTGGCAGGATCAGTATTTTTAAAAAGATTCATCTTTTCCATTTAGCTCCCATGATTCCCCCCTAGGAAATATTTTGGGAACTATGTGGTGCTCTGGGATCCTTCTACTGGCAGGAAAAACCTCCCAGACTTGGTCGGGCTCTCCTCCGGGCTCCTAAGCGGCATGGCGGCTTAGCTGCCCCTAATGTCCATAACTATTTTCTTGCCTCCCAACTGGTCTATGCAGCATGGTGGATCGATTTGGATCTGTCAAATTCGGCGAGGGGCTTGGCTGGAGCAATTATGGGTTCCTCTGAAGCTCTTACTAATACACTTTACAGGTATCACTCTCACTCTTCCTTTCCTATTCCCCTTCAAACTATAGCTAAAGTTAGGTCCGTGATTTTGAGAGAATTTCCGCAGCCTCTGGTATCTCCTAGGGCACCCTTGTCGGGGAATGTACATTTACCTCACCTACATGGGTTACAGGAGGCCAGTTTCTGGGGTTCTCATGGTGTCAAATTTGTGATCCACTTGCTTGGGGAGGATCAGGTTTTCTTATCCTTCTCCGACATGAAGGAACATTATAGCATCCCTGGAAATGCCTTTTATATGTATCTTCAGCTGATGCATGCGGTTCAGGCGCAGTTTGGCTCCCTGACATTTACTCCTGTGTTTTCTGAGGTGGAGCTTCTCCTGGGCAGTACAACTCTTTCTCACTCCCACTCCCACACTGTCTCATTGGTTAACTTTGGTTAACAAATATGTCCCGTTATACCAGGCTCTATATGTGAGTCATAAGTGCCCTAAGAAATTTGACAAGGTATGGATCCCCTGGATTCTGCTCGATGTGTCGGTGGACCCCTTGGCTAGACTATCCCAATAGGTTTTCTAAGTGGGCTGCTGTTCTTTACGGGACGGGGCTGTGTTTTGGTGTGGGGGGGGGGGGTTACTCGGATGTGCGCTTGAGTGTGTGTGTCTGTATGTGTTGGGCTTCCTCCGGTCGGGTCTCAGATGTGCCCTTCCATTTTTCTGGCGCAATTTTATGCATACTCTATTTCTGTCACAGTGCTGGAGCCGGTCTCTGAGACCTTACAGAGTCTGTTGTATATATTCTATCTTGTTCCACCGTGGATGGTGTTTGTTCATTAAATTGCGAAACTGAAATAAATACTTTAAATAAATAAATAAATTGTGGTATTTTCCACATCGGAATATTGCAATATGAGGAACAGTTATTTCTATATTATCTATGCGGTTTTCTGTGATGTGAACCTTCTGGAGTGACGCCCTTTTTCTCCAGTCAGCGGAGATTCTTACCTGTCATGTGATTTTATATTACAAAATCATGCCTTTTAATGCATATCAATAAAGTATATATATTTTTTATGATTATTGGTGACTCTGCCCTCTCTTTTGTGTAGAATTGTATATTTTGGAGTACATTTTGGGCCGCATATTAGTAAAATGTAGAGCACTTGCAGCTACGTATCACATTAGAACCATTGTTTTCAATTGCCCTTGTCTGTTTTTTACACCCGCACAGTAAGTCTATATTACATGAGACCAGGAGCTCCATTTCTCTAAATCATGTGTGTTCGGCTGCAGGGTAAATAACTCAAATTAACTTATCGCCTTAAAGGAAATCTCATCAGTATCACCCAGACTAACCTGTCATACAGGCTTGTATTGTGGGTGATACTGATCAAAATGACATTTATGGCGCCCCAAACTGTCTCGCCGTTCCACCGTAATTCCTCTTCTTCGGTATATCCAAATTAGGTCCTTGGGCATGGGCAGAGCTATGAACCAAGCTCTGGGCACCCTGACGTCAGCGCTCCGCCCTGCTCATCCATATTCATAATCCCCCTCCCTGCTTGCACGGCCATGTTACTGTACGGCGCATGCGCTGCTTCCTGGGTAAACCCGGAAGCTGCATTCGGTTGAGAACGGCTCCCGGCGAAGATGACGTTAGAGTGCCCGGAGCTCGGTTCATAGCTTCGCCCATGCCCCAAAGACCTAATTTGCATATACCAAAAAAGAGAAATTGCGGAACGATGTGACGGTTCGGGACGCCGTAAGTATTTTGATCAGTATCCCGTACTACTGTATGACAGGTTAGTGCAGGTGATACTGATGACAGATTTTCTATAAATATTCCTATTGCTTAAACCTGTTCTTTATTTTAAGAACACATATCTGTTGTTTGCTATCAATAAAGGGGGAGATTTATCAAAACCTGTGCAGAGGGTTAGTTGACCAATTGTCCACAGCAACCAATCAGATCGCTTCTTTCATTTTTGAAAACGTCTCTGAAAAATGAAAGAAGCAATTTGATTGGTTGCCATGGGCAACTCAGCGACTTTTCCTCTGCAGTTTTGATAAATCTCCCCTAATATATTTAAGAAGAAAAAAAATCTAACTAGAAAACAGTATTTTAGAGGTGACATATGCTGGTCAATACTCACCTGCAGTGAAGGAAGTTGGGCACAGGGCTATACTGGCTCAGATCTCCTGGATCTAAGTTTCTACTAATCTCAATGTTATCACCAGCTAGCATTCGCACACAGGCCAAGTTCTCATCCTCAAATACCTGCCACTGTAGAGAAGCAAGGAGCAGCAGCATGGCATCATCTGGACAAGAATGGATAGAATACAATAGTGTCAACGTCTTAAAGGGGTACTCCGCCCCTAGACATCTTATCCCCTATCCGGAGGATAGGGGATAAGATGTCTTGGGACAGAGTATCCATTTAACTACAATTTAAAGATATATTAAATATATGAATATGTTAATTTCAACAACAGTACAGTTGTTTTCTTTTCTCTACACGGATCCACTGTCTGCCAGTTGTCTAATGTTGGCCCAGTGTCTTGCCAAATGGACAAACATTAGATAATGGACAGGTGATAGAGAGACATAAGACAATGGTCTGTTGTGTGTCTATTGCTTAAAAGGGTACTCCGCCGCTAGACATCTTATCCCCTATCCAAAGGATAGGGGATAAGATGTTAGATCGCCAAGGTCCCGCTGCTGGGGACCCCGGGGATCGCTGCTGCAGCACCCCCCTATCATTACTGCACAGAGCGAGATCGCTCTGCACGTTATGACGGGCAATACAGGGGCCGGAGCATCGTTACGTCGCGGCTCCGCCCCTCGTGACATCACGGCCCGCCCCGTCAATACAAGTCTATGGGAGGGGGCGTGGTGGTCATCACGCCCCCTGCCATAGACTTGCATTAAGGGGACGGGCCGTGATGTCATGAGGGGCGGAGCCATGACGTCACGCTGCTCCGGCCCCTGTGTCGCCCATCATTACGCACAGAGCGAACTCGCTCTGTGCAGTAATGATGGCGGGGTGCCACAGCGGCGATCCCCGGGGTCCCCAGCAGCGGGACCGTGGCGATCTAACATCTTATCCCCTAAAGGGGTACTCCCGTGGAAACCTTTTTTTTTTTTTTTCAATTGGTGCCAGAAAGTTAAACAGATTTGTAAATTACTTCTATAAAAAAAATCTTAATCCTTCCAATACATTTTAGGGGCTGTATACTACAGAGGAAATGCTTTTCTTTTTGGATTTCTCTGATGTCACGACCACAGTGCTCTCTGCTGACCTCTGCTGTCCATTTTAGGAACTGTCCAGAGCAGCATATGTTTGCTATGGGGATGTTCTCCTGCTCTGGACAGTTCCTAAAATGGACAGCAGAGGTCAGCAGAGAGCACTGTGGTCGTGACATCAGAGAAATCCAAAAAGAAAAACATTTCCTCTGTAGTATACAGCCCTAAAAAGTACTGGAAGGGTTAAAGGGGTATTCAGGGCAAAAACATCCTTTAGATAGGGGATAAGATGTCTCCTTGCAGCAGCCCGCATTCTATGCGAACCTGCGTCTGAAGTTTCGGAAACCTCTGGGCTTCCGAGACGGGGACGTGACGTCACGCCACGCCCCTTCCATTCATTTCTATGGGAGGGGGCGTAAAGGCCGCAACGCCCTCTCCCATAGAAATGGATGGATGGAGTGTGGCGTGACGTCACATCCCCGTCTCGGAAGCCCAGAGGTTTCCAAAACTTCAGACGCAGCTACGCATAGAATGCGGGCTGCTGCAGGGAGATCGCGGGGGGTCCCAGACCAGACATCTTATCCCCCATCCTTTCGATAGGGGATAAGATGTTTTTGCCCGGAGTACCCCTTTAAGATTTTTTATTTGAAGTGTTTTACAAATCTGTTGAACTTTCTGGCACCAGTTGATTAAAAAAAAAAAAAAAAGACAATGTATAGACAATGGACAGACAATAGACAATGAGCAGACCATGACCCACTGTCTGTCATGACCCACTGTCTGTCTAATGTCTTTCGAACAATAGGTAGACATAAGACAATTAAAAGACAATGTCCCCGATTTACCAATCTGCCTGAAACCCAAACTATCTGGGTTTTTCCACAGCAACCAATCACAGCTCAGGTTTTATATCTAAACAAACTCTGGTAAAATGCTGTGATTGGTTCCTAAGGTAAAACCCAGACAGTTTAGGTTTGAGGCAGATTGATAAATCTGGGCCACTGTATGAACACCATACTATGGACAGACAATAGACAGATATTTATTTATAGACAGATCTTAATTGAGATACATTAGACAATTTTTCAGACCTGTCTGACTGTCCTTTGTCTAATGAATGACCAATGTATAATGACTGTCTGACAAATAATAAACATGGTTCATTGTATCTATTGTCAGACAATGGACAGGAATCCGACATTAGTAAAAGTGAGATAACAGACAGACATTAGAGAATGGACAATAGTAATGGACAGATAATAGACATTAGACAATGCATAGACAATAGATAGGCAATGGTGTATTTTCTGTCCATTGTTTAATGCCTAACCTTACACAATGGCAGGACAATGATCCATTGTTTATCTGTTGTTTAATAAATGTCCATTTTCTGTCAGACAATGGAAAGACAATGGACAGATATTAACATCTTAGAGTATTATCAGCCAAAATGTTATATGCTCAAGTCTCCCAACCTGTTCTGTGTCTATAGGGCTTTTTATTGCTATACCAGGAACTGTACAGTAATGTGTTATAAAAAAAACTACCTTCCCCAGGATGCAATGCAACATAAGTCTCTGGATATGAAAGCATCTCCGTGGACTGATTTCACTGACAGCCAAGAAAATAGAACATAATTTAGGGGAGATTTATCAAAACCTGTTCAGAGGAAAAGTCAACCAGTTGCCCATAGCAACCAATCAGATCGCTTCTTTCGAAATATTCGAAATATTTAAAAGAGGAACTCCAGGGTCCAGCTGCTGATTGGTTGAGCAGGCCGCCACTTGTGCTTGTCTCCAATGGTGAGGGCCCCGCATACGGAGCCCCCTGTGATCAGACACTTATCCTCTATCTTGTGGATAGGGGATAAGTTTCAGTGGCCGGAGTACCCCTTTAGGCTGAAGATCAAGGTCACTATGAGATAAGTCACTATATGTGTCTCTCTTACTACAAATAATTACTAGTATTTCCATCTTGACATTAATGCCATAGATGTTTGATACATTCAGGTCCCACTTTTGGGAATCACACCTATTTTGAGATCTAGGCCCCCCACAACCCCCTGAGGTCTGGTTGTGGCCACCAGAAGTGGCTTGGAAGCCAAAAACAGTTGAGCTGGTAAAAAAAACTGTGACCTGTAGCCGAATGTGATCTGAGCTTTTGAGCTCTTCTCAGTGCTGATCGCTGTTAGGGGTTAAGATTACGAGTTAGGGTTAAGATTAGGGGTTAGGATTAGAGATTAGGGGTTAGGATTAGGAGTAAGGGTTAGGATTAGTGGTAAGGGTTAGGATTAGGGGTTAGGATTATGGTTTAGGATTGGGGTTCGGATTAGGGTTAGAGGTTAGGGTGTAAGAGGAAGCTGGCTGTAAAGCAGAAAAGTGTGTCACATTCTCCTACAGGGAAACAGTTTTCTTCATTACACCAGCTATTTTGTGTAACACCTGTTGACTTTGATAAAGCTTGCTATGCTGTTAATGCAACTTCCATTAAAGTTAGTGGAAGTTACATATGCTATATAAGGGTAGGGTCACACACAGAGCATGCACAGCGTATTTGCCACTGCGGATGCGCTGATGGCAGTCACAGAGCAATGGCAGAGCAAGCTCCCTCTAGCTCTTTGTGTCCACTCGTAGCGGCAGATTTCCAGATGGCAGTCATGAGCAGACACGCAGAGCTACCCGGCCGCAGCAGGGAGCTCGCTCTTCCGTCATTCTGTGACTGATAACAGCGCATCACATTGCCAAATATTCTGCGGATACGCTGTGTGTGACCCTAGCCTAAAAACAGACAGTTTGACTGTATTTTGTGTTTCTTGACCACCTCCTGCAGCACCCACCATGTAAAAGACAAAAAAGTATAGGCAGAATCTCATTAATGCTATATAATGCCTATATTATGTGCACAGAGTAGGACTGCACTGTCAGTTCACATACAAAATATAAATCCTGGATCGGGCCGTCTGGCAAAGTCCGGAAGATACAGCCACTTGATAAGGTTTGAGCTGGGTTTTAGTTGCAGCGTCCTCCATGGGTAATCTGTATCACAAAACAAGGAAACCTTAAAAGGCAGAATAAGTAGTACTATACAGAAGAGTGTAACAGGAAATGTAACGGTGCTCTCAAACGCTATAGTAAATTATATATTGGGTCAGTTTTGTCAAATGGGCTTAAGGGGTGCATATAATACCAGTTATATTGTAATGAATACATGCACAGAAAACCAAGCAAGGATGTACAGCAATGTTTCCCAACCAGTGTGCCTCCAGCTGTTGCAAAACTACATCTCCCAGCATGTTGGCTGTCCGGGCCTTTGGCTGTCCGGGCATGTTGGGAGTTGTAGTTTTTTAACTACTGGAGGCTCACTGATTGGGAAACACTGATATAGAAGATTCTATGTTTCCATGATGTTGATCAAGACGTATAATTGGATAAACATTTCTATTAAAGCTATACCATATATTTCACCTATGGTCACAGGTTTGATTTTTTTCATACCCATAAGACTCTCAAATTTATTCCACAGATTTTTACCGTCTATGAAGTGGATCTGCTTGTGGTTTTGGCTGCCTGCTAGAGAATGTCTTATGCATGATGGTAGTATTGTGATGTACTGGTGCGGAATACTCTACTTTACCTGCCCTGTCAGGTGGATGTCATTTTATGGTGTCCGCCCTGGCCCACAGCTCCAGGTTAACATGTCATGTATTTTGTGATTTTTCTTTTATGCATTTGCATCTGTTTAATGTAATTGTATGCTGCTGTCACAGAAAGAGTTAACTTTATTTCTGTAGAAGATGCATAGGAAATCACATGTGAACTTTGGCCGAACAGGGCCTTCTGCCCTTCTCCACCCACGTCTGATCAGACAGGGATGATTTAGTTATTTAGTCTAGAGTTGGTAGAGGTTGAGGCAAGACCTCTGCTGTGTGATCTGTTCCTCACCACATGGAGACCGGCCCAAAGACCCAGTTCCAACAATTCTTATCTCTGAGCGACATCACTAGGATACCACCAACCAGGTCATCAGTCCAGTCAAGCCTAAGCTTCGGGGAGAACAGAAGAGTCTCACAGCCCCAAAGCCAAACCACGGATAAAGTGTGTGAAGATCCTCCAGCCACTCCTGTCCACTAAAGTCCACCCTGGCGGTAAGCACCCATTTGGATTCCAAATTGTAAGGCAGCGCAAGGCAGTCATAGCTCCCAAGTCAAGTATAATTCAGTCGAGTCTGATACAGTCAAGTCTAGTCATGCCAAGGCTCGCAAAGTAAAGTCTGTCCAAGTAAAGTCTAGTCAAGTATAAATCACATCTCATTAAAGTCCCAAAGTGCCAGTTAATGCAACTATGGTTTCCTACTGCATCCTTTTGTCAAATTATACTACTACTGAACTGTTTGTACCATCTGTCTGCAATTGTTCAAGTAAAATTTCAAATGGTTTCCCTAACCTTGCACTGGAGGTATTCTTTACCCGGCACTTGGCACCAGCAACCGCTGTTACGCCTAGCGCTCCGGGTCCCCGCTCCTCCCCGGAGCGCTCACGGCGTCTTTCTCCCTGCAGCTCCCCGGTCGGTCCCGCTGACCGGGAGCGCTGCACTGTCATGGCCGTTGGGGATGCGATTCGCACAGCGGGACGCGCCCGCTCGCGAATCGCATCCCAGGTCACTTACCCGTTCCCGTCCCCTGCTGTCATGTGCTGGCGCGCGCGGCTCCGCTCTCTAGGGCGCGCGCGCGCCAGCTCCCTGAGACTTAAAGGGCCAGTGCACCAATGATTGGTGCCTGGCCCAATTAGCTTAATTGGCTTCCACCTGCTCCCTGGCTATATCTGGTCTCCTCCCTTGCACTCCCTTGCCGGATCTTGTTGCCCTTGTGCCTAGTGAAAGCGTTTTGTGTGTCTAAAGCCTGTGTACCAGAACTTCTGCTATCCACCCTGACTACGAACCTTGCCGCCTGCCCCCGACCTTCTGCTACGTCCGACCTTGCTTCTGTCTACTCCCTTGTACCTCGCCTATCATCAGCAGTCAGAGAGGTGAGCCGTTGCTAGTGGATACGACCTGGTCACTACCGCCGCAGCAAGACCATCCCGCTTTGCGGCGGGCTCTGGTGAAAACCAGTAGTGACTTAGAACCGGTCCACTAGCGCGGTCCTCGCCAATCCCTCTCTGGCACAGAGGATCCACTACCTGCCAGCCGGCATCGTGACAGTAGATCCGGCCATGGATCCCGCTGAGGTCCCTCTGCCTTATATCTCTGATATCACCACGGTGGTCGCCCAGCAATCCCGACAGATCGCCCATCTAACCCACCAGCTGTCGGAAGTGTCCACCATTGTGCACCAACTTCAGCAGCAATCATCTCCTCCGCCAGCTCCTGCACCCCTTCCGCAGCGAGTGGCCACTCCTAGCCTCCGCCTGTCCTTGCCGGACAAATTTAATGGGGACTCTAAGTTTTGCCGTGGCTTTCTTTCGCAATGTTCCCTGCACATGGAGATGATGTCGGACCAGTTTCCTACTGAAAGGTCTAAGGTGGCTTTCGTAGTCAGCCTTCTGTCTGGAAAAGCCCTGTCATGGGCCACACCGCTCTGGGACCGCAATGACCCCGTCACTGCCTCTGTACACTCCTTCTTCTCGGAAATTCGAAGTGTCTTTGAGGAACCTGCCCGAGCCTCTTCTGCTGAGACTGCCCTGCTGAACCTGGTCCAGGGTAATTCTTCCGTTGGCGAGTACGCCATACAATTCCGTACTCTTGCTTCTGAACTATCCTGGAATAATGAGGCCCTCTGCGCGACCTTTAAAAAAGGCCTATCCAGCAACATTAAAGATGTTCTGGCCGCACGAGAAACTCCTGCTAACCTGCATGAACTCATTCATCTAGCCACTCGCATTGACATGCGTTTTTCTGAGAGACATCAAGAGCTCCGCCAGGAAAAAGACTTAGATCTCTGGACACCTCTCCCACAGTCTCCACTGCAATCTGCGCCTAGGCCTCCCACCGAGGAGGCCATGCAAGTGGATCGGTCTCGCCTGACCCTGGAAGAGAGGAATCGCCGTAAGGAAGAGAATCTTTGTCTGTACTGTGCCAGTACCGAACATTTTTTGGTGGATTGCCCTATCCGTCCTCCACGTCTGGGAAACGCACGCTCGCACCCAGCTCTCGTGGGTGTGGCGTCTCTTGATGCTAAGTCGGCTTCTCCACGTCTCACGGTGCCTGTACGGATTTCTACTTCAGCCAGCTCTTCCCTCTCAGCCGTGGCCTGCCTGGACTCTGGTGCCTCTGGGAATTTTATTCGGGAGTCCTTGGTGAATAAATTCCGCATTCCGGTGACCCGTTTTGTCAAGCCACTCCACATTTCCGCGGTCAACGGAGCCAGGTTGGATTGCACCGTGCGTTACCGCACGGAGCCCCTCCTAATGTGCATCGGACCTCATCACGAGAAAATTGAATTTTTGGTCCTTCCCAATTGCACTTCCGAAATTCTCCTTGGACTACCCTGGCTTCAACACCATTCCCCAACCCTGGACTGGTCCACTGGGGAGATCAAGAGTTGGGGTCCCTCTTGTTCCAAGGACTGCCTTAAACCGGTTCCCAGTACTCCCTGCCGTGACCCTGTGGTTCCTCCTGTATCCGGTCCCCCTAAGGTCGTTAGGGACTCTGCCTGCCACAGGAAATGCCTCTCCCCCCCTCCCAGTCCCATCAGGCAAGCCTCTGTGTCCCCTCATGGCTCCCGTCCTTGTGTCTCCCTGCCCCGTGCCAAGCTTCACCCTCTGCCCTCCCTCCCCATTCCTACTCCTGCTGTACTGCCTGCCATTGAGGAAACCATCCATTCCTTCCCGGTGTCCTCATCCCAGGGGAGGCAGTCACCGGACAAAAAAAAGGGGAGACCTAAGGGGGGGGGTACTGTTACGCCTAGCGCTCCGGGTCCCCGCTCCTCCCCGGAGCGCTCACGGCGTCTTTCTCCCTGCAGCTCCCCGGTCGGTCCCGCTGACCGGGAGCGCTGCACTGTCATGGCCGTTGGGGATGCGATTCGCACAGCGGGACGCGCCCGCTCGCGAATCGCATCCCAGGTCACTTACCCGTTCCCGTCCCCTGCTGTCATGTGCTGGCGCGCGCGGCTCCGCTCTCTAGGGCGCGCGCGCGCCAGCTCCCTGAGACTTAAAGGGCCAGTGCACCAATGATTGGTGCCTGGCCCAATTAGCTTAATTGGCTTCCACCTGCTCCCTGGCTATATCTGGTCTCCTCCCTTGCACTCCCTTGCCGGATCTTGTTGCCCTTGTGCCTAGTGAAAGCGTTTTGTGTGTCTAAAGCCTGTGTACCAGAACTTCTGCTATCCACCCTGACTACGAACCTTGCCGCCTGCCCCCGACCTTCTGCTACGTCCGACCTTGCTTCTGTCTACTCCCTTGTACCTCGCCTATCATCAGCAGTCAGAGAGGTGAGCCGTTGCTAGTGGATACGACCTGGTCACTACCGCCGCAGCAAGACCATCCCGCTTTGCGGCGGGCTCTGGTGAAAACCAGTAGTGACTTAGAACCGGTCCACTAGCGCGGTCCTCGCCAATCCCTCTCTGGCACAGAGGATCCACTACCTGCCAGCCGGCATCGTGACAACCGCTTTACCTTGGAGTGTGGTTAACATTCCTGGCGTCACGAACATTTACCTCAGTCACACCACCCTACAGTCTATATACACGCCATTAGCCCACCACCACAGTATTGCCAAACTAATGAGACTTTACCTGTGCAGAATGCTGGAGGAATGCCAATGCAGAGTAAATACTGGAGAGTCATAATACTGGCTATGAAGCAGCAGTAGTTTGGCCAGACTTCTGCAATAGTCTTTCTCCGACGCAAATATAGCAAGTACAGCAGCCAGCCAGCATGCAAGGCTGCATAAAAATCCATTCGCTGGCCAATAACATTTACTGCAATCACAAAACAAACCTAAAAGAAAAAAAAAGTTTATCATAGATATCTTTTACCACATTATTAATAAAGCCTTTAATTGTACCTGTCATATCATAGGACAAATTATGCTTCTATATGTTACTCACTAGGTCATGCAGATGCTTTCTTTACATGGTTATGTGTCTAGCTTCTGTATGTGACGCCCAAATCCCTCCGTTCTGCTGCTCACTTACTCTGACATCAACTGGCTCAGGAAAGAGCATGTCCAAAGCAAGCACTGAGCTCACTCACTAAGCATTGACTTCCTCCCTGAGTCTGCTGTGCTGGGTCTCTTTATCCAATTACTGCAGGCTGCTTTCTAACCCCCTCCTCTCTGTTTTCAGACAGGAGTCTAATAAGACAGGGGTGAGCACTGAGAAGTGCTAGTCCCGGACTCACTTACTGGACTTTGGGAATCACTTAGGGAATCAGTCAGCTTTTTTGGATGCAAGAGTTACAAAGACCTTTGGATAGCCATTAAAGGGGTACTCTGGTGAAAAACATCTTATCCCATAAGATGTCTCATCGCGGGGGTCTGATCTTGATCTCCGGGCACACAGTGGCAGCAGTGTCCGGAAGTTTGGAGTTTCCATATTCGTGACGTCACGCCATGCCCCCTTCATTCATGTCTATAGGAGGGGGCATGATGTCTAGTATGCAGCCGTCATGCCTCCTCCCAAAGACATGAATGGAGGGGTGTGGCGGCTGTAGTCACCAGTCATCCAGCATGGAGCGGAGTTCGCCTCGTGCACGGATGACCGGGGTGCTGCTCCGGAGTTCATGCGGGTCCCCAGCAGTGGGACCCCCGCGATCAGACATTGTATCCCCTATCCGAAGGATAGGGATAACATGTTTTTCGCCGGAGTACCCCTTTAAGGTTGTTCCACACCTCCTTGCTCGCCCTTACCTTCCAGCCTCTCCTTGATTGATTGATGTACAGGATCCCATTTGTTAGTCAAGGGGGGTCCAGGAGGTATGGGTGAGTGAGGAGGCGTGCCAGGCTGCGGCCCTTTAACAGCCCACGTCGACCTTCTTGGCACATGACTAAGAAACTAAAAGACAACCCACATTAGCTCCAGGAAAGCTAGTGCTAACTTTTACACCCTGACAGCTATCTAATTGTGTCTGCAGCTATTAGCAGCAAAAAGAGTGGTCAGATTCTCTTTAGAAAGGCAAATGTAGAAAAGATGGCAGCCATAATATGCTTTCTTGTTACTGTCAACATTTTCACTTTTTGTCATCTGTGTCTAAATACTCTTAAAGTGAACCTGTCGTGTTAAAAATGCAGTCTAATCTGCAGGCATCATGTTATAGAACAGGAGGAGCTGAGCAGCTTGGTGTGTAGTTTTGGCGGAAAAGTTCCAGGATAACTTCTCATTTATTACTCTTTGCTCATTCTGGGCTAAGTAGTCATGTGGGCGGTTCACAGGTGTCTGTATAAGTGTGCATGTAGAGAGCTGTCAATCACTGAGTAGGGCTGCCCACTTGACTACTTATCCCAGAATGAGCAGAGGTTTACATGAATAAATGATAAGTTATCCTGGAACTTTCCCCATAAAACTTTATATATCAATCTGCTCAGCTCCTCTTGCTCTGTAATATAATGTCTGCAGAATGGATTTCATTTTTAACATGACAGCTTCCCTTTATTAGTATCCTAATACTAACCTCAAGACCAAATTTGTAGAAGAAATAATTGACAAAATATTTAAAACAGTCGACAAGACCATAATCAAGATGCAGGCGGGTGATGTTGTCAAAAATGCTTCCAGTGATGGGGGTAGTGAGCTTGTTGTGGACACGATAATAGAGCTGGTGTCGATACACAGTTGACTCGATAGCCATCAGAGCAAGAACAGTCAGATGGTTCTGTAGAGAAGGAAATGCAATCAAATATTAGTAAAGTAGACTTTTATATAGAATGAATTCATATACCATACTTACCTCAGCACGTCCTGAGTACTTATGGAAAACATTGGTCACTCACATGTAATAGAGGAGTAAGGATAAGGAGTCTAGGTGGATGTGGAGAAATATTGAACCAGGAGTTACCTGGAGGCAGGGTAGAACACTATCTGCACATTTTCTTAGTCCTCCACACCACAGAGCTGGGTCTACAGGGGCAATATATAGTATAGATTTCTGTAGCAGCTCTTTTGAGATTGGGCTGTAGAGAGTTCCATTGTGGTACATGCCCTGAAATGAAAAGGAAAGGCACATTTAAATTAAAAAAATGATATGAACCACCAAAACTGGAAAACGTTAGCAGAGCCAGATCTAAAATGAAAGGAGAGGATATCAAATGTACAACATAAACCAGCCCTTGTATCAGTAATGGTTGCATGGAAAAAGGTCACTGCAGTTTTTGGAGCCCAAACCCAGAAGTGGATCTAACAGGAAGGAGATGTAGTTTATTGCTGAATATTCCTCACTTCTGGCTTTGGGTCTAAGAACTGGAAAAAAAAAAAAAACTGCTTCAATACGGCAGCATTTTTCCCAAAAATATTGTGGATGATTCCCCTGCGCTCCCTCCTCCGCCCACCACAGAATCGCCTTTGTTCAAAAAGGGACAGACCTCAGTGCAATTGGAAGAAAACTCCAGTGGTTTGACAAACTTAAGCTGATACATCATTTTGCAGATGACCATGACACAGGACCACACCGTGGAGATGTTTGAAGCGTATGGACGGAGGTATGAGTATGGCAAGGCAAACACCCAAGGCATGTAGAAGAGGCAGTTCATCAGAGATACCTGGGAATACAAAACAAGTACTGAGGCGTCACTATTCATTGGCAATAATAAATCTTCGGAACATAACCTGGATCAGAAGACATTCTATAGCACCGGAGTCCCAAACCATTCTACCTATGCAGATATTTCAGAAAACCATTACTCATGCATCCAAATTCCTAATTGTTACTTAAAGGGGTATTCCAAATCAACATTACGTGTCCCTTATATCCAGGGTAAGTGATAAGTAAGAGATCTATGGGAGCTACAGGAGGTAGGTGAGCATTCTACTCTGCTAGGTATGGCAGCTCTAAAGACAATGAATGAAGCTATGGTGGGCACACACAGTTTGTAACCCTATTCATAACAAAGGCCCGGGGGCCCCATTTCAGAGAGCCACAGGGGGTTGCAACATTTACAACCCCACAATATGACACATATGAAGTCATTTTTTACTCAGAATATCACTTTAATAGGCCTGATTCCTGATTATCACAGTTATATAAAAGTATATTACAGTGATAATGAGAATCATTCAGCTCTATATCATTCTCAGGGTTGCGGACATGGGCAGATAGATGATAGGGAGATAAAACGGATTAAAAAAATGATAACTGTCTCTTGGCTGATGGTTGTTTGCAAAGTTACTAAATCATCTTTTCCTTATTCTTATTCAAAAGTCATAGAGCCCGGGCTGAGCTGCTGCATGCATACCTCCTCCCTCCCCCACCCTGCCCCTCTATGCATAATTAATGTAAATGTTTGGCTTTCAGCACTGAGCCCTGTACATTAATCATGCTGGAAAGGGATGGGTTAGGTAGGGAAGAGGCATGTATGCTGCAGCCCTATCAGGAGGTGGGAGCGCTGGGCCAAACAGCTGTGACAGTGACGCTCACATATCCCAGCAGTGGGAGTTAGTTTTTAAACTGCTTTGTTACTCTGTCCAATGCCCGCAATAGTGGTTTAAGCCCTGTTCCATGTATCTACTGTGACCTGACCTGATTATCCTGACATCAGCTTGTGATGTGACTATTTCTTTGCCTGTTGACTTTGTACTTCGTTGCTCTCTATATTTGACCCTTGCTTACCTGGATTTTGTCTCTGGTTTGCGATTTTGTATTTTCTCTGCCCTTTTGTTACTGATCTGGCCTGTCTGACTTCCCTGACACTCTGAAAAGTCAGCTATCACCCGCCAAGGGCAATTGCACTATAGAGCGCAGTCTCTGTGTTTATTGTTCTATGCTTCTAAACAATCCTTAGGGTAATGGTAACACGTATCGCATCCGCATCAAATTTCACTCTACAGATGCGCCGATGACCATCCCTAGAGTGAACCTCCTGATCTGCCCGTGTCCTTCATGTACGCTCATAGCAGCAATCCGCTGCTACGAGCAGACACACAGGGATCTGAAAGTCTGTAGTAAACTGTGAGAGCATGCGCAGCTTACTCACAGACATCACAGTCGGTCCCCCTGCTCCCTGAGCTAGGCCGAGAGCGGCCGGGATGTCTGAGAGTACACTGGGCATGCACGACAGTTGGACTCCCAGATACGCAAGACACACGGGCACAGCAGGGAGCTCACTCTGGGGACGGCCATCAGAGCATCCGCAGCATGAAATACGCTGCGGATGTGCTACGTGTGACCCTACCCTAAAAGTGAATTTGTCACCTAGATTTTTTTTTTACAATTTAAACCAAATACTATATTCTTTACAGCAAGCATCATGGACTGAAGCAGACACTATTCACTTATAAGAGTTTTCTAGGCATGGCCTGTGACTTGTGCAGAGGTCATTGGGTAGAGAGGGGGCGGGTGGCTGGGCTCTATTATGAATGGTGTGATTCACTGTTATCTATATACTGGGGTCACCTTTCACTGTAATCCTGTCTGCAATGATAATTAAAAGAATGTTGAAGTGTGATCTGTACAGAAAAGGAAGTGTCAGCATATTATTAGGCCTAATGTCCAGAATGAAAACTGCAAGATGTTTGGATTATTTTATAATATAATGGAAAATAAGAAAAGAATACCACCAGAAATTTTACAGAAAAACTTGATTTAAACAATAGGCCATTTTTTGATGACACACTCCCTTTAAATACCTCTTGGAGTGTGATCCAGATGACCATCATGGAGACGATCTTGATGATATGCAATTCCAGTAGTCTCCACAGAAGCACTTGGACATCGTGAATAAAATTTAGCAGTGTCAGCAGCAAAGACGTTAGCTTGTCAATCACTAACATCCATGGATTTTTATCTGGAAATAGACAAAATATTTCAGTTTGCCGTCTGAAGATTTGGGTACCAAACAAAGTCTACTATTGACTTAGTTCACTCAATTTCCCAAACATATACTTTTATTTTGAAGAACTCATATGCATGGTCTGCTACTCTTTTAAAACCTGCAAAATAAGTGTATATCCAGGAAATGGCCCGAATGTAGTGACTAGTGCACTGTGTCCAGTCCATCAAATTCAATCCAATGTATACTTCTGACATACTGCCTGAACCCAGCATGAACGCAGCCCTACTACTCTAACATATGATTATATTTTTGTAAGGCTGGCTTCTGCTTTAAAATTCAGTTCGGAAATTCCGGTGCAGCACAGTTTTATTGCTGTCAATGGGATTCCACAGTGCACACTACAGAATTTCAGCACCAGAGCTTTTATGCCACTAAAACTCCTCCACCGAAAGAATGAACTTCATTCTTTCGGCAGAATACTGCACGGAATAGATACAGTCTGTGGGACTGGCAATGTCCCAGCGCCCATTAGGAAACAGTATATCAGAGAATAAAGCATTACCTTTAAGTCATTAATATGTATTAGATTGGTTCATTTCTGAAATATTGCTAAGATTGCTGTTTCCTAAAATGAGCCACCTGGATTCTGTGTTAAAGGGGTTGTGCGCTGCCCTGCCTTTAGGAGCTCCGCTCGCAGCGTCCGGAAGTTCATTACTCCGAACGCTGTGTGCGGGCTTCCGTGTTCGCGGCTGCCCCCTCGTGACGTCACGCCCGCCCCCTCGTGACGTCGCGCCCCCTTCCCATAGACTTTCGTTGAGGGGCCGGGCGTGACGTCACGAGGGGCCGGGCGTGAACACGGAAGCCCGCACACAGCGTTCAGAGTAATGAACTTCCGGAAGGCAGGGCAGCGCACAACCCCTTTAAGCATCTATAAATGACCCTTATTATACTGATAAAGTTCTATGTATTACCAGAAGCCTGTGGATCCTCCTCTGTCGTATCTCCATCCTCCGTAATGTTATCAATTTTTTCCAGTGTGCACTGACTTGAACTTTTCTTTTTATCAGTATCTAAACTATAGAAGAACATGAACTCATCAATATTACATGTAATTGTTTATACCCATATACATGAGACAGCACACTATTCGGTATACATGGAGTTTACACATTTTTTATTTTTACTTATTTGCAATATTTTCCCTAATTGGTCTTTGTCTGTTAGCTGGACTGCCTCTGTAGTCATCTCGCTTTCATATGTAGCATTAATTCTATACTTAAAGAGTACCTGTCACCAAACTAAACTTTTAATATATTGTTCCTTATGTTATTATGACACTTTACTAGTTACTTGCTGTTAAAATTCTCAACCTTTATATGTTTTTAATGTGATTGAAAAAACAACCACTAGGTGGCTCTGTTCTATTACCAAACAGTTAATTTGGTCTCCACCCGGACTTGCAGAAGTCCAAACTCAGGAAGTGCAGGCGGGGCATGGTGAGGCACAGCTCTCACAGGCTTCAGTGATTTTAGAGCAGGAGGGGTGATAGGAGTAGTTAGACAATATAATGTGAGTTAGTTTAGAAAATATGGTTTGATGACAGGTGCTCTTTAAAAGGGTTCAGTGTAGGGGTTATGGCCTGAGACTTAACTGCATGGAAGTGCTGCATGCGTGCTACTGCTCTGAGGTGCACATTCTTCATATTTTATATCTCAATGGAGGTCCCCAGTGCCCCCTAAAATTAACTGGGCATCCTTTACTCCTCCTAATGAGCAAGTTGAGATCTCCTGCGTTTAGGTCAGAACCGGATTCCATCTCTGATGTTTGCGGTCTGCATCCCAGGACAACTGACAGCTGTTTCCTTTCTAGCACTGTCGCCCTTTTGCTCCACTGGAGACCGATCTACAGAATGCCACCATCCCCTGCCTGGTGCAGCCGTCCTCTTGTACCGCAGGAGACTGTTGTGTGGTGTCCCGGTGCCAACAAAACCTGTCTTCTTGACCTGTCAGGTGGATGTCACCTATTGTGTCTGCTCCGGGCCCACTTCTCTGGTTTAAATTTGTTATTATTACCTTGCAATGTATTGTCAATGCACATATGTATATGCTTTATTGTGCCCTAATGGGTTTATCTGTTTGTGCAGGAGGATCACATGCTTGCTTTAGCCAACCAGAGCTGCTGTCCTGCCTCCCCCAAGTCTGCTAGACTGGGAGGAGTTAGTCTAGACCTCTGTTGTGGACCTGTACCTGTACCTCACCACTAACTAAAATGTTCCAGAGCTACAGCACCCTTCACAGGATCCCTCCATCAGGTCAACCAGCAAGTCAGCAGAAAGTCTGTTGTGGGGAGTAGAGCCAAGAGAGCCCGCGGACCCCATTAGCAAAGAAGAGGATTACAGGAGATAGAAAGCCTCTGGCAACTCCGGTCCATAAGTCTACAGTTTTCACCTGGTGGTAAGCTCTTATTCCAGATACCTATGTGGAGAGTAGAGTCAGTGTCTGTCAGCTCCCGAGTCTCATATAAGTTAAACAACCCAATTCAGAAGAGTCCGAACATAATTCAGCAAGCAAGAAGCTAGTTAGTCAGCAAGGACTACAAGTTCTATAGTGCCCTGAAACAACTGTGATCCCTGCAGCAAACTTTGTACTTCTGTTGAACTCTACCTGTAATTTTTTTGCAAGTTCCTAAGTAAAATTCAGTAGTTTCTCTATCCTTCATCTGTGGTTGGTATTAGCACAGCACTTGGCCCAGGAAGCCACTGCGTCTTGGAGCGATGAGGTCAATGCTACCCTGACATCAAAAACTGTTAGTTGTTATTTCTACACCATGCACCTACTAAAACACGACATCTTAGGCTAATTTCACACTGCTGTTATGACACGGCAGTGTGATGGGCGTCGGGGAACCCGGGGGAGAATTTTGGGAGAAAAAAAATACTGCAAGTGCCGTCTTTTTCTCCCGCTACAAAACAATGATGCCCGACGGACCCCCATTGACTATAATAGGATCCATCAGGACCCGTTGTTGCCCGTTGTGCCCCATCCAGATAACGGCCGTTAAAGTAAAAAAAAAATACAACTTAATGGCTGAGAACTTAACGGCCGTTCTCCACGGGGCGTAACTGCAGTGTGAAAGTAGCCTTAGCCTGACCTTACACAGTTGCATAGCACATTGTTTTCTCCTTCCCAGCACTGTCACCCTCCTGTACTGCTGGAGCCTGCTTCACAGCACACTGTTTTTTAGTGCACCGCTACTCACTAGAAACTCTGGATGGCTTCCACAAGGCCCCAATTCTTCAGTGACCCCTTCTCTGTCCTGGGTGCATCCTGCTCAACATCGGGTGTGGTAGGCTTAGGCCTGGATTCGCAGGCTTTTGTCTCCCCCCTTCTCTTCGGCCCTTGAAACCACAAGATACACTGCTCCACATTGCCGGTGATGATCTGCACTCACTGGGACAAAGTGGAATTGCCACCTGCTGACCTCATCTGCTCTCCCCTAGAACTTTCACTAGAGAAAGAATGGAGTATCTCTACACTACAGGGCACTGACATGTACACTACACTGATACTTGTCTCATGGAATGTGGTGGGTCTTAACACTCTGATTAAACAGAATAAGGTGCTTACCCATCTTATGTGGCATTTTCCCAGGAAATGTACTGGAAGCAAATGACCACCTCAAATTGAGTCAGGAGACTGATGTGCCTCCATAGCACCCTGAAGTCCATTATTTCTCTATGTAATGTAGGGTACATTCTGAGGCTGAAATATTGGACATCCTCTCTAAATACTACAAGAACCTCTATTGTGTCCCTCCCACATATACATTGGCTATTAGCACTTTTTGGACTTTGTTTTCCTCCCCAATCTCACGACAGATTAAAAACAGTTTCTAGAGTGAGACCTCACTAAGGAGGATTTATAGCAGGTTATTGCAAGCTCTTCTGCCAAAACCCTACCTTACTACACTCTACAATCACTTACAAGCATTTAAAGACTTAATTACCGTCCCAACCTTTGCAGAGGCCCACAGTATTCTTTGGCTCAAACCTAATAAAGACTCCATCCTCCCTCAGTCCTGTGGGCCAACAGCCCTTTCTACAATTTTAGCACCCCGCCTTCATACTATCTTACCCTCTATTCTCTCAGATGTCCAGCAGGGCTTGGTTCTGAATCACTTTTCTGTCCAAAACATACAGACAGCTGTGGCAGTCATGGTCTCCCCACGGGACAAATCAAGACCCGCATCCATGCTTCTTAGCTTAAATGCAGAAAAAGCCTTTTATAGGGTCTCCTGGTATTTATTTTTTTACAATCTTACTGGACAGGAATTTTGGCACATTAAATTCACTTTCTATATACACCATCTGAATGACCAGGCCCACACTGTGCTGACAATCAATAGGAGAAATACCCATCCCATATTCTGGGGCACTTGTCAGGAATGCCCATTATCCTGTTCTCTTTAATTTGTCCATTGACCCCATAATTCATTGTATCAAGGGTATCCTGTTATTAAAATAGCCACTTTTGTGGATGATATCCTCCACATAATTTTGTGTGGAGGTTCTAACAAAAGATTAGCTGACTTAAATCATTGGACCCATGAAGAACTTTGTTAGTCACTCTGGTGAAGAATCTCAAATTCTTTAGACATTATAAAGCTAAGGGCATTTGTTCACCATTTAAACTTATTAGGCCTCTCATCCAAATCTCCATTGTCATTTCAAATGCTACGTGACAAACATGACCCACTGACTGTTCCCTTTATTGCATATTTTCAAGCTTGGCATTTTATCACTACCTACACCAGTACCCTCTCTTCCGCTGAATGGGACACAGAGTTTTACTCCTTTATGACATGCCCCACACCCTGTGGGGACAAATATCGCTATTCTACAAGTATTTACAATCTCTGTTTAATTATAATTCCACTCATAATTTCCCTCTGCCTGGCTCCCCGTGTTCCCCACTTCAGACATTAAAAACGTACTTAATATCCTAAATAATCACTGAAGACCCTTCCTTCAACTAGATTTACAGAAATGACTCTCCGGACCTTCAGTGGACATGCATATCACTACTCATAGGACACAAAATAGGCATTTATCCCACGGATTCTTGTCTTTTGCTGTGGTTTCTGCTTCTAAGCACCTCCTGCTCTCATTTGAACATGTAAGAGATCACTGGAAGTGATCAGCAGCAGGTAGGTACATTATTTTCTTCTCCCACCAAACCATTTTAAGTATAAAATTAATGCTCCCTTTAAAGGGGTACTCCGCCCCTAGACATCTTATCCCCTATCCAAAGGATAGGGGATAAGATGTCAGATCGCCGGGGTCCCCTCCCATAGACTAGCATTGAGGGGGCGGGGCGTGACATCACATGGGGGCGGAGTCATGACGTCGCGATCTTCCGTCCCCGTGGTCGGGAGGAATTAGCCAGAGAACCTCCAGCGCTTCCGGAAGCAGTTACAGGTGGGTGTAGCATGCTATATTGCGGGGGTCCCCAGCGGCGCGATCCCGGCGATCTGACATCTTATCCCCTATCCTTTGGATAGGGGATAAGATGTCTAGGAGCAGAGTACCCCTTTAAGGATCTGTTTATATCTGATAAATGGGAACACACAGTGATGTCCTGATGGACCCTTTTGACTTATAATGGGGCCTGTTGTATTCTGCACATATCTTTATAGCTTAGCTAGTCTTCAAGGGTCCTTAGCAGGGGAGCTTCCCCTATCAACTCAGAATTACAATGTATATGTTAAAACACCTTTAAAAGTGCTACATTTGTTTGCAAAGATGTTTAACTTTTGCATTCTTGGAAAAACAGATTAATATGTGAACCCAAAAAAGTGTATAATTTAACTATTACACATTTTGCTTTATAGAAAGTATTATACAGTACATAATAAAACTAAAGGACTCTTAAATTGAGCCTTTTGTTGCAGGAGTTTCTGGGGAGAATTGTTGGTTAGTTCCTTACGTGGTCTTCAGATTGCTAAGGTTTCCTTTTATCCTGTAAAGTGAAAACACAGAAAATGAGATTTCTCTTATAGAGAACTTAGCTATAGGTAAATAAGTGAAAAGTGGGAATAAAGGGCAGTAAGGGTAGAGAACATTTTTGTGTTGGCGGGTAGGGTATACGTCAGTTGTCTCCCTAATGGGTAGCTCCACTGTATCGCTATGACAGATGCTACATAAGGGTATTTATAAAAGAGAAAATTCAACTCTGTGCCCATAGTGCAGTACACTTGTTACAAGGGTGTGACTATTCCTTCCTAGCTGTAAGGCCATGTTCACACGTCCAGAATTTCTGTGCAGAAATCCACATTGGAAATCCGCCAGAGATTCCAGAACAGCAGAGTCCCATTGTATTCAATGGGCACACAAGGCAGAATTTCCACCCAGATGTATCTGGCACAGAAATTCCAAATTATTTTCTGCGGACACCGCATGTCATGACGTGTATGAGACAGCGCATTCCCATGCGGTCTTAGCGCCGGCATGTCAGCGCCGGCAATACAATGGGACTCCAGAATGCTGCTCCAGAAACTCCGGTGGAAATCTATTTCTACTAAAATGTTTCACTTTTGCTGGATTTACACTGCTTGGGCGGGGTGACGCAGCGTGGTGTGAAAGGAATGTGGCATCTCCCTGCATTAAATGTGCTACAATCTACAACAAAAACTTACATATGCATAAGATATCTACATACAGAAATGATGGCAAAGGGTAACAAGTAAGGCTAAATAAAAAAATCTCTCTTAAATAAACAATTATAAAAAATAAAAAAAACAATACATGGGTATATATTAAATAAAGATTACTATGATATATGCCAAAATATGATGAATCAATGGATAAATATAATACCAAGCTATCACAATTTATTATACTCTCATGGCAGCATACCCTTATTGCAGGTGAATACTAATCATAGTATATTCAAAACCATGGCAATATCAGTAGACCAATGTGAGCCAGTACTCTCATGTACACCTCTCAATAAATCCGGCGTCAGTAGGAGGGGTAGCAATTTACTTAAAACCATATTATGCATATGCCGTTCTTGGTAACTTCCCCTCCGAAATATTTACTTTAAAGATTTTAAAATGAAAATGTATGTCATACGTAAAATTAGAAAACAATAGGACATGCCACAGAGCCTCTGTAGTAAGGGGCCTCTTTTTATGTTTATTTGGCCCGGGCCTCTGACAGCAGTACCGCTAGTACTGCCCTGATGGCGGCTCTGTCTCCAATGGGTTGCTGCTCTGATTCTGCTGTGTTCCGGGATGGTCCTAGGTTGCTTTAAAGCACAGAGTGAGCAGTGAATGGAAGATGACAAGGATGTTAGACATTGCAAGCTAATTTTATTGAAATAAGCACCTTGGATTGTCTATCCTCCTTGTCAGCATCCATACATTGCGCAGTCTGAGCCTTGATATTATACTTTTTTTTCACTACTCAATGGAATAGCCGAGAGGTCTGCGCTATTTCATCAAGCAGAAAGACTGAAGCCCTGATAGAAAACACTGAATTAGAGTCCAAATTTACACGTTTTGGCTTCTATCGGTTAATTGGTGTTTATGAATACATACAGTTGGTGACTATGCGTTGGGAGTCTAAGGCTAAGTTCACACTGCCATTGTGCTCCTCCCTGTTCTGGGTTCATTTTTTATTTTATTTTTTTACACCAAATGACACAAGTGACACTACCATTTTCCAACGGATCCCATTTATTTGAGTTGAGTGGGAAAAAAATTGTTTATGTAGTATTTTTCTCTCTCAACTCCCACATGCTCGATGGACTGACAGACGGAACTTCCTTTACCGGAGCACATTGGCAGTGTGAACAAGCCCTTACTCTGCTGTAATTTTCCTTTCCTATTTCTTCCCATTTTTTTCTATATAAAAACCCACCATAATAAAAACATATGTTCCTTCCCTTTTGCTACAACATGAATGCCTTCAAAATAGAGAATATTAAAAATCTCTAAAAAAAAATCTGCATTCTGTCAATCAAAGAGGTAAATAATATATCCACATACATGCATACAGTAATATTGTGTTACTCACATGTTGGCCAAAATTAGGACACGATTCTCCAGTTTCTTTTTGCTGTTTGCAGGAGGAAACATAAATAATATAATGTAAATACTGCGATACCCTAAAAGTGCTGCCAGCAATAAAGATTGCACATTACACAAGCCTTTTATATACAGACCTGTCATCAATGCCTCCTTCATTCACTGGGATGTTATTGAGATCTGTTAGCTGCAAGAAGTCATCGTTGAAGTAGTAAAGCTGAAGGATACAAGCCAGGAGGAAGGAGGATGGAAGCAATATCCCCGCAAACAGCTCCACCGTGCTGTACTGCTCCAAACCCAGGTCTCTTAGTCTGACCATTCATATAGGTTGGAGAGAAGAATTTGTTACTGATCTCATATATAGCTTTATGTGTCAAGTCAGGTTTCTATACGGTACATCAGCATTTTAACTTATGCCTCTCTAGCTGCTGCACAACTACAAATCTGAGCATACCCTGATGGTACTCAAAAAATCAAAAATAAAAAGGCCACACTTACTGGTTACTGATACAAGGACAGGTTTGACACCTATTCCCTTTATAATGAAGATCAGCCACAATGCTATATAAGGGGAGGTCGCACAGTTGCAAAATACTGTTGAACAACCACTCATACTCCTACTATTCAAGAGGTAGGCAGCTGCTTAGTATTATAATTGTATCAATAATACCTCATGTTTATCATATGAGTATATATAAATATATATATATATATATATATATAATTTTTTTTTTTGGGGGGGGGGGGGGTTCTGTGATGTGGTCTGGCCTTGTAATGCTGGGGGAGCCTGGCGTTTCAGTGCTTTGTGGGGTGCACATAAAAGATGTTGGGTAGCCTGCCTGATCGCATAGTATGGGTGTCACTAATAGGATGGAAGCCAGCATGGTTGACTACACGTTATCATGTAACTGGCACCCTGTGTATTGCCTGTGTGCAACTATATTACTAAGAAACTACCCCCTCATGAAGAATAGGCGTGTGAGTGGTTGTTCATCAGTGATTTGCACCTGTGCGACCTTCTCTTATATAGCATTGTGGCTGATCTGTATCATAGTGGGAATAGGTGCCTAGCCTGCTCTTGTACTAGTAAGTGTGGCCTTTTTTTCTGTGATTTTTTGAGTGATTTTTGTCCCATCTTTCTTTGATTTTGTTTTCTATATTACCGGGATAGTAACAGACAGTCGGGGAATGCTGGGAGCTGTAAATTTTAACAACTGGAAAGCCACAGGCTCAGCACTGATGTCCATAGGGTAAGTTTACATGCGTATATTAAAGAAAAGTCATATGCTTCGCTATAATTATTTACCAAATGTAATGGAATTTTGTTGTATTAGTCAAGAAATGTATTCCTTCTTGGTACCCATGTATATCACCAGAGACGGACTGACCAGCCAGTCCGTTCGGACTTCGTCTGAGGGCCCGGCCGGGTAAAGGGCCAGCCGCTGCTACTGGGGATCCAGGACCCTTCTCCTGGATCCCCAGACAAACTAACTCTGCTTACATCTGTATGCACGGCACATGCACATACAGCTGAAAGCCTCCGCATCTGTGGCCTAAACAGAGAGGAGACATAACCTCTACCCCCACGCAGCACGCAGTGCAGGCGTCGATGACGTCACTCATCAGCGCCTGCACTGTGGAGGATGAAGATGCGGCCGGCGGTTGTGCAGAGGAGATCGCTGCGTTGGACAGGTGAGTATGTCCTTTTTACTTTTTTTTATTTTATTTTAACTTTGTAGGGAGGGGAGAAAGGAAGGGGAGGGCATGCCCACATAACTGGCTGCACCCACATACCTGGTTGCCCCCACAAACTTGGTTGCCCCCACATACATGGCTAACACAGCTAGCTGCCCCCACATACCTGGCCCATATCCCTGGCTTCCCCCACATACCTGGCCTACATGCCTGGTTGCCGCCACATACCTGGCTGCCCCCACATATCTGACCCACATGCCTGGCAAACTTGGCCCACATACCTGTCTGTCTAACCTGGCTGCCTAACCTGGACCATATACCTGGCTGCCTAACCTGGCCTGCATACCTGTCTGCCTAACTACCTACATACCTGGCTACTTAACTTCATACCTGGCTAACTAACTACCTGGCTACATAACTACATATCTAGCTACATAACTACCTAACCATCTACATACCTGGCTACATAACTATATACCTGTCTACATACCTACATATCGGGCTGGCTTACTACCTACCTACATACCTGGCTGCCTAACTACCTACCTATACACCTGGCTACCTAATTACCTACCTACATATGTGGCTGCCTAATCACCTACTTGCATACCTGGCTACAGAACTACCTACTTTCATATCTGGCTACCTTACTACCTAGCTAGCAATCTAGATACCTAAATACATAATTACATACCTACCTACATACATGGTTACCTAACCACCTAGCTACCTTCCTACATGCATGGCTAACTACTTATCTGGCTAGTTACATACCTACATATCTGGCTACCTAACTACATAGTTAGCTACCTACCTACCTGCCTTTTCTGTGCAGGACACCAAGGAGGGCATTATAAAAGTTCGGGGCCTATAGATGGGGAGATTCCGTAGAGGAGATGGCACTGGAAAAATGCAGTCAAACATGTTTGTCCTGCAGATGCCAAAGAGATGAGTTTTGGCTGGAAGAGGTCGTCATGGCGGTCTGATCCGAACGGAGAAGAAAAACAAAGAGGATGACACTGATCCAAAAAGACGTCTGTGAGTTCTCTAGATGTAACTGTATTCACTGATATGGTGTATATATCCTGTGTACAGATGATATGTACCTCTATGTGGTCCTGTATATAATCACTTATATGGTATACAGATCCTGTACACAGAAGGTGTACCTCTATGTGGTCCTGTATATAATAACTCATATGGTATACTGATCCTGTGCACAACTGGTATCTACTGCCATATGGTCCTGTATATAATCACTTATATGGTATACAGTACTGTGTACAGCAGGTATCTACCTCTATGTGGTCCTGTATATAATCACTAATATGATATACAGATCCTGTGTACAGTTGGTATCTACCACTATATAGGCACTGTATGAGGAATTTCTGGTCTGTGTATAGTGGTTTTATTCAGTACAGTATTGTGGTATAATCCAGTTATTGTGTGGTGGTATAGATCTCCTCCTTGTATACCGGTATTGTTGATTATGGAAACTTATCTTACCTACATTATCATGTTATATATATATATATATATATATATATATATAAATAATTTTATTTTGTGTGTAGGGGTGGGGCATGAGAAGGGGTTTGGATGGGATAGGGGCGTGACAGAGGTGTGGCCGGGGTGGAGTCTCAAAGGGGGCCCTTGCTTTATTTTGTCTGGGGGCCCTGAGTGTTGTCAGTCTGCCCCTGTATATCAATAATAACTATCCATATAAAATAGCAGCAGAGACCAAAATGTTTGCAAACTGTATTACCATGCCATATGAAAGTGTCCTGTTTTCTTACCCCTCTTCTGACATTCCAAGAATCTGAAGGAAAAATCCAGAGATGGTCTTGAACTGATAGACGTAGACAGCAATGAGAACCACCATAGAGTAAGAAACCACTGCAATCCAGAAATACTTTAGGATTCTTCTCCACCAGTCATAATGGATCTACAGATGATTCAGGAAAAACATTGGACACATTTAAAAATTGCTTCTTTCTTTTTCGCTAGATAGCCCAACATACTTTAGGGGCTACAAAACCAAAAAGTCAAATAAATATAATGGAACTTTGTAGCTTTCACAGCTTCTGGTGTTGTGTACTGCTCAGTACTCAGTGCCTTCTACCTATATAATGTACATGAAAACAAATATTCTCGTCCATTACCCCTTGGTTGCTAGAGCCCAGCACAATCCGGCCCCTTCACCAGTTAGTCACCCCCATCTGTGCACTAGTCACCTCCTTTATGCCCCTGATTGGTAGTTATTAGGTTGTAATGTACCGTAATCCCTGCCACGCTCTGTGATCTAGAAGCCAAGGGGAATGTCCAAAAGCCTAATTTGCATATCTTTATATACTCTGATATCTTGGCGCTGGAATGGTCAATTAAATAAGGAGGCTAATATAGATTCAAAAGTCCTATACAGCCATGCCCTAAAAACACTTTAAACATTGGCGAAAATGCTTCTGGATTTGGCAACACTGGTTTGTTAGCTTTGTAAAGTTTAAGGAATTTCAAAATTTCTATTAAGAAACTACTAATCATAGCTTAGCTATCAAAATTGAGTCAAAAGTTGTTCTCACCTTGTACAAAGACACGCAGAACAGGAAAAGCACAATATAGAGGATCTTATACACCACCACCTTGCCACTAAAACTGATGACAAAAAACATGGCACCACAAAAGTAAATCCAGTACTTCACCAGTGTTCCCCGCACCAAGGAGCCAACCATTTCCATGAATGCATTTGGAGGTTCCTCGGTTTCTGCATAAAATGAAAAAATGCATGGAAAGTTAATGTAAAGTGCAAGGTGTAAATTGATATGGTGTCACTTTATTAAAAAAAAAAAAAAAAAAAGGTCAAAAAGTTAAAAGTTTTGATCAGCTGGGTATTTAGATCCCCACTGATCCCTAAAAAGAGCTGGAAGAAGTGCACAGCCAAGTGTTTCTCTCCCTATCTCACTTGTCGCTGCAAAATCCATAGACTTACTATAGAATATGTCTTGTGCAATAACAAGTGAGAGGGTAAAAAAAAAGCACTTAGCCGTGTATTTAAGGGAATGTTTACCCAATTTGTTCTAGGTAACTTTGAGCTCACCTTTCAGCAATATAAAAGGAGTACTCCGGTGGAAATTTAGTTTTTTGTTTTTTAAATCAACGAGGAACTTAAACGAGAAAATTAAACAGATTTGTAAATTGCTTCTATTCAAAAATCTTAATCCTTCTAGTACTCATCTGCTCTATGCTCCAGAGAAAGTTGTATTTCTTGGAATTATTTCAAGTCGGACCACAGTGCTCTCTGCTGACACCTCTGTCCATGTCAGGAACTGTCCAGAGTACAAGCAAATCCCCATAGAAAACCTCTCCTGCTCCGGACAGTTCCTGACATGGACAGAGGTGTCAGCAGAGAGCACTGTGGTCCGACTGAAAATAAATCAAGAAAGAAATACAATTTCCTGTGGAGCATACAGCAACTGATAAGTACTGGAAGGATTAGAAGTCATTTACAAATCTGTTTCGGAGTACCCCTTTTAAACACAAGCATAACCACTTTAAATTACATTGTCAATTCTTATATTATGCAGGTACATATGCATTAATAAGCATATATGGGAAATAATCCAAGGGTAATACATCCTCTAAGCAAGTCATCGACAAGTGGTCTTTACCTCTTGCTGAAACTTATGGGTATTGTTGTAAATAGAACTTTTTATAAGTGTCTCAATATGGGCCCAGCAGATGATTGTTTGCTGAGCTGGTACACTCTTGGACTTATTATCAATTAATTATTATTATTATAATTTTTTTTAAATAAAAAAAACATAGTAATAAATGTAAAAGATAATCCTATAAATTTAGAATTTTGGAGTTTCATATAAAAAAAGTATTTTGAAGGCTGAATTCACAATTCGTTTTTACATTACGGGTGCCGGATCAGGCTGGGGGAAGGGCCGACCGGGCTCTCCCGTACCCCAGCCGGACCAGCGCTGAACTCCATTTACTTTAATAAGCCGAATGGAGTCAAAAGGTGACTCCAGTCGGCTCACTTTTCATGCGGTTTCCTGAACGGACCTAAAACCGTAGTATGCTACGGTTTTAGGTCCGGTCACAAAACCGGATACGGGTCAAAAATTAGCCGAACGGAGTCCCCGTTTGACTCGGCTCATTAAAGTAAATGGAGTTCAGCGCTGGTCCGGCTGGGGTACGGGAGAGCCCAGTTTGTCCCTCCCCCAGCCGGATCCTACACTCGTAATGTAAAAACGAAGTGTGAATGCAGCCGAACCCTGATACAAACAAAGTAAATTTAGTCAGAAACACAGTGTTCCCTACTAACCACTTTTCTCCACCAGAACCTCTTTAAGTGATTCTTTCTCTTCTTCCTGTTCTCTCTCTTTTAGATTTTGCCTTAACAATGTCCAGAAGATAAAAGCATAGAAGATCTGAAAAATAAAATAAAAATCTTGTTCGCACCAAAATAGTTTTTCTCCAGAGCAAAAAACATATTGTTTGTCTCACCTTTAGTCCAAGATGAACACATGGCATAGGATATGGCTTCAAGTCGAAGTCGATAAGGACGGCAGTGGGTATTCCAGGGAACAACTCTTCTTGGGAGATTTTGAGACCCACAAAAAAATTTTGGACCACTAAGATGTTTGCATATGCAGCCAAAAACGGAGCACTTAACATGGCGTAACGGCGACGATCCCGTGTCATCCAGATTATGCACGACCATATTAACAAGATAAAGGTCAGCCAGCTGTTGTGGGTGATACTCCAAATCTAGGGAGCAAAGGTATTCAATTTATAAGAAATATAAGAAAGAGTAATAATGTTCATATTAAGTCCTTATATTAAATTTATCATAGTTTTAAAGGAGACAACCAAAAGATCACTAGCCCTTTACTGTATGAAACTATTACTTTTAACATTATTCAATATTAGATCATTTTGACCAAATAGGAGATTTAATTGAAAAGTCTATGGGGAAGATTTATCAAAACCAATCCAAAAGAAAAGTTGCTGAGTTGCCCATAATAACCAATCAGATCGCTTCTTTCATTTTTCAGAGGCCTTTTCAAAGATGAAAGAAGAGATCTGATTGGTTGTTATGGGCAACTCAGCAACTTTTCCCATGAACAGGTTTTGATAATCTCCCATTATGTTTTAGATGGACCAATCCATCCTGTAAACAAGCATCGATCTCAAGGATGACCGCTAGTTTACAGAGCCTATTTGATGGGCTTGGAGGGCCAAATAAACAATAGCTGGATCACTTATGCGGTCCTTTGTCAGCAGTCAACTGCACATACCCTATTTCATAGGAGTTGTGTGGCCAATGGCCAATGATTTTTTAGCGGGGCAAAACAATCATCCAACGAACCAGCTTTTGCTCATTCATCATCTGATATTTGGCCATACTACACAGGGTGTCATCCTAAGTAATAGTCATCTTCAGTGTTGTAATATATACTTCACGTGGATACGGTTTAACAAAAATATTTATGTATCTGCATTAATCTATGTGACTGGCCACTATTCAAGCCAGATGTACTATTGAGCCTGTATTCTTGCATAATTTAAGCAACAAAAAAAAAAAAGTATGAGTTTTCAGACATTTTTACCGCTGTGTCTGACAAAGGGGGGTAGGTAGCCTCTGCAAAAGTAAAGCTTAAAGGGGTACTCTGGTGGAAAACTTTTTTTTTTTTTTTTAAATGAACTGGTGCCAATTTGTAAATTACTTCTATTTAAAAATCTTAATCCGTTCAGTACTTATTAGCAGCTGTATATTACAGAGGAAATTATTTTCTTTTTGCATTTCTTTTTTGTCTTGCACACAGTGCTCTCTGCTGCTCCCGACAGGCACAGAGCACTGTGGACAAGACGAAAAAGAAATTCCAAAAGAAAATAATTTCCTCTGTAGTATATAGCAGCCAATAAATACTGGAAAAGATTTTTTAATAGAAGTAATTTACAAATCTGTTTAACTTTCTGGCACCATTTGATTTAAAAAAAAAAAAAAAAAAATTTCCAGCAGAGTACCCTTTTAATTCTATGTGCCAAAAATGTGTCAGAATTCTGGCAAAGGTTAAAGGAAACTTCTTATTTTGAAAACTTAATTTATAAAAGTTCCAGAATAACTTTTCAGTCATTTGTGTAAATCTCTGCTCATTTAGGGCTTAGTAGTCAAGAGGGTGGTCCTACTCAGTAAATGTACAGATTTACAAATGTCCTCCCGCTTGACTAATTAGCCCAGAATGAGCAGAGGCTTACATGAATAAAGTAATCCATTAAACTTTACCCCCAAAACTCTATATCAACCCACACAGCTCTTCCTTCTCTATAACAATACTGGACTTTTTAATGTGACAGGTTAACTAAAGCCAACTAATAGTTTGTATAAACCAAGACAGACTTAGGCTGGGTCCACACTACGTTTTGTCCCATACGGGAGCGCATACGGCAGGGGGGAGCTAAAAGCTCGCGCTCCCGTATGTGACCGTATGCGCTCCCGTATGTCATTCTTTTCAATGAGCCGACCGGAGTGAAACGTTCGGTCCGGTCGGCTCATTTTTGCGCCGTATGCGCTTTTACAACCGGACCTAAAACCGTGGTTGACCACAGTTTTAGGTCCGGTTGTAAAAGCGCATACGGCGCAAAAATGAGCCGACCGGACCGAACGTTTCACTCCGGTCGGCTCATTGAAATGAATGACATACGGGAGCGCATACGGTCACATACGGGAGCGCGAGCTTTTAGCTCCCCCCTGCCGTATGCGCTCCCGTATGGGACAAAACGTAGTGTGGACCCAGCCTAAGAAAGCTACTGATTTAGCATATAGCCCAAGCCACTGTGATAAATCTCAGACTGTGTCTAGTCTAAGAAAACACTGTCTAATATAATACAGTTTTAGTAAATCTAGGCTATTTCATTTGGATTAGATCCAAGGTCTTTCTGATAACACTGCATCAGACACAAGTCAAAAGATAAAGGTTGTCCTCAGAATTGCTCATCTGCAGCCTTCGTCTTGTAACTTCAAGCTACCATATGTCAGCATTGAAGATATTTAAAAAAATATATATATATAAAAACTTACATTACATTTCCTCTTTAATCCCTATTTTGAGAATCTAACTTGTTAAACAAAAAAGTCAGATGAGTAGGAGATGAGCAAATATAGTGTTGTGAGAAAAGATTCAGTATAAGTTGTACTATATTTATTGTCATCTCTGCTGAATCTGCCATTAGGAGTCCAGTGGGTGGTCCAAATTAGTGACTGACAGCTATATCTGTGCACATGCTGATGATTGAGACCGCCCACGTGACTCCTAAGCACAGAATAAAATTTCAAAAGCCCTACTTAATCTTTTTACACAATTCTAATATATATATATATATATATATATATATATATATATAATCATTCTGCTCAGCTCCCCCTGCCCTATAACATGATGTTGATAGACTGGTAAGTATTTTCATAGTGACAGGTTCCCTTCAAGAACTGATGGGTGATAACAGAATTGATGTAATCAGTCCTGTCTTCCTATTTTAATCTACACTTTGTCCTACTGTATACAAATACACTTCAAGTATGAAGAGCCCTCTTACCATCATGACAATCAAGGCACTGACATAGCTCTGCCTCATGATAAACTGGCCAAGAACTGCAATTCCACTGGGCTTTGGCTCTACTTGAGCGGTCTCTTCCTCCTCCTTCTCTGAGTGACATCAAATACAAAATAAATTCTCAAAAATATAGTTAGTTTTGTGAAACTGAAATATCTGGAAACATAATAAAAAAAAAAGATTAAATAAAAGGCCCCTAATTTCACCCCAAAAACCCAGGAAAAAGTAATTGACTCAACTATAAGCCTATGGTGGGAAATACATCATCCCCCCATGTCATCATCCCCCCCCCCCCGTCATCATCCCCCCCTGTCATCATCCACACCCCCGTCATTAACACCCCCGTCATCATCACCCTGTCATTTTCACCCCCGTCATCATCACCTCGTCATCATCTCCCCCCCTTCATCATCATCACGACGACAACGCACAGGGATGTTCATGCACATGAAAGTCCCTGTGCGTCGTCGTCAAGGCAACGTCACTAGTCCGGGGCCAGCCCGGAGCGAGTGGAGAAGAGGGCCTCCCAGTGAAAATGTACAGCCCAGAACGACTAACTCTCCCCACCGGACGGTCCCTGCAGCATAGATGGCCCGGACCAGCTCACCCTTCCTTCCCACCGAGGGGAGGTGAGTAGAAAACTAAAGGGTGGGGGGGGGGGGTCTGGATGATGACGAAGGCCCTCGCAGTGGTCTTCAACCTGCGGACCTCCAGATGTTTCAAAATTACAACTCCGGGCATGCTGGGAGTTGTAGTTTTGCAACATATGGAGGTCCGCAGGTTGAAGACCACTGATGAAGGGATTGACAGGCGGAGAGTTCACTTGAGTTTAGGCCGAGGTTGGCGTTTTCAGCACGAAAAACGCCCCCCTCGGTGCTGAAAAACTTGGCTTATACTCGAGTATATACGGTAATTATGTGTTTTAGTGCACACAAGGTATTAAAGGGGTTATCCAGGTTTAGAAATACAGAGAAAAGAAACAGCACCAAACCTGTCCTCAGGTTGTGTGTGGTATTGCAGCTCAGTGAAGTGAATTCAGCCAAGTTGTAATAACACACATTACCTGAGGACAGGTGTGGTGCTGTTTTTGGGAGATATTACCTCTGTTTTTCCATTCCTGGATAACCTCTTTAAAGGGGTACACCGGTGGAAAACAAATCAAATCAACTGGTGCCAGAAAGTTTAACAGATTTGAAAATAACTTAAATTTAGCCTTCTAGTACTTATCAGCTGCTGTATGCGCCAGAGGATGTTGTGTAGTTCTTTCCTGTCCGACCGCAGTGCTCTCTGCTGCCACCTCTGTCCAGGAACTGTACACAGCAGGAGCAAATCAACATTGAACACTTTTCAGGCACTGGACAGTTCCTGACACAGACAGGTGTCAGCAGAGAGCACTGTGGTCAGACTGGAAAGAACTACACAATTTCCTCTGGAGTATACAGTAGCTTATAAGTAGTGTTGAGCAGCATAGGCCATATTCGAATTCGTGATATTTCGCGAATATATGGACGAATATTCGTCATATATTCGCTAAATTTGCATATTCGTAATATCCGCGTTATATTTTCGCATATACGAAAATTTGCATATGCGAAAATTTGCATATGCTTAAATTATCATAAACAAAAATTCACATGTGCGAAAATTTGCATATGCAAAAATTAGCATAGGCGAGAAATTTGCATATGCGAAAAGTACCATATGCTAATTTTCCCATATGCGAAAATTCGTACGCCAGTCTCACACAGTAGTATTAGAGCCTTCTTTACTGTGAAAAAAAAAAAAAATATTCGTAATTATAAATATTTAGTGCTATATTCGTGAATATGTGATATTCGCGAATAAAATTCGGATTGCGAATATTCGTGAGCAACACTACTGATAAGTACTGGAAGGGTACTGCACCAGAGTACCCCACTAATAAGGGAAAAACCATACAAGCTTATTGTGGCACACTGACCTGACTCCATTGTTTTTATCTCTTCTTCCAGGTATATGGGCACAGAGAAATCAGTATGCACTTGTTGTACTTCACACTTAAGCAGAGGCAATTCTTGCCACCCATTTTGCATGACATATTCAGGCTACAAAACACAGGGAAAACAGCCAACTATAACATCTATCAGAATGAAGAAGTCACCATAAGGCTAGGTTTCCACTAAGTTTTTTTTTTTTTTTTGTTAAACCGCAAATAAAAACGTCCATTCTGTTGCTTGGTGTTTTTTATGAAAAAACGCTGCGGACAGATGTCATCTGCAAATCAATAGGGAACTGCAAAATGTCATATCCACTTGGCATTTTTCAATTTGGTGTTTTTTTTATTCTTTTGGCGTTTTTCAGCTTTTTTTTTTTGGCTCCTTGGCAGTTTTTCAAAAATGACCTCTTGTTGAGACTTTGGTGTTTTTTTGGGGGGGAAATCTTGGCGTTTTCCTCCCATGGAAGTGAAAGAACACCAAGAAAAATGCCATGTGGGTTTTAACTTTGGCGTTTTTGCAGGCGGTTTTTATTCATTTTTTGGACTTTAGCGTTCCAAAAAAGGAATGGAGATACCTTTTTTTATTAAAATTTCGTAGGGTACCATCAAAAAAATAAAATAAAAGATACAGTAGTGATGGAAAAAATTGTACTTAATGAAATGTATATTTTTTATAATGATTTTTTTTTTTTATAAATTTTTAAACAGGGATCAATTCATGTGGGCGGGCAGGGTTCTAAAAATGTAGCCGACAATAATAAAAATGTAGAAAGGGGCCATTTAAATGTAAAAAAAATATATTATTTTAAATTAATTGTGTTAAACTTTTTATTAGTAATGTATTTTAATAATGTGTTTAATAAAGTGTGTGTTTTTAACTTTTTTCATTTTTTTTTCTTTGTTTTTAATTTTTTTTTTTAGGTAGTACTACTAATTCCCAGCATGGAACAGACTGTTCCATGCTGGGAGTAGTATTACCTGTACTAATAGACAAATCGCCCCAGGTGTCACTTCTGACACCCGTTGCGATCCTCCTATATAATGTATAGAAGCTGCAGGCACTGCCGCTTCTCCGCTATCCTGCACTTTGTTCTGCGATGTGAAGCTCTTCCCATCACAGATTCATATTTCCCACAGAGCTGTGATTGGCCAGATGGTTCCACCAATCACAAATCTCAGTGGGAAATATGAATAAAGGGGGGGGGGGGGGGGTATTCATCAAAACCTGTCCAGAGGAAGAGTTGCTGAGTTTCCCATAGCAACCAATCAGATTGCTTCTTTCATATCTGAAAAGGCCTCTGAAAAATGAAAGAAGCAATCTGATTGGTTGCTATGGGCAACTTAGCAACTTTTCCTCTGGACAGATTTGATGGATCATCTATACAGGACGATCACAGCAGGTGTCAGGAGTGGCATCCGCTGTGATCTGTCCTTAACTGCAGGTACTACTGCTCCCAACATGGAGCACACTCTGCTCCATGCTGGGAGCTGTAGTTCCTGCACTAATAGACAGATCGCAGCAGGTGTCAGAAGTGACACTCGCTGCTATCTGTCTATTAATGCAGTTACTACAGCTCCCAGCATGGAGCAGAATGTTCTCCATGTTGGGAGCAGTAGTACCTACAGTTAAGGACAGATCAAAGCCGATGTGACTCCTGACACCCGATGCGATCGTCCTATCTATTGCAGAGATGCAGAGCAGCTTTTTCCTGTGCTCGCATCTCTGCACTATACTCTGGCCGGCCAGTGATGTGAATAGAATTCACATTACTCATTTATATTTCCCTCTGAGAGCGGTGATTGGCTGCCACCATCCGGCCAATCACCACTCTGGGTGGAAAATATGAATGAGTGATGTTCTATTCACATCACTAGCCGGCCAGAAGTACAGAGCAGAAATGCGAGCGCAGGAGAAAGCCGCTCCCTATCTCTGCAATAGAAAGGACAATCGCATCGGGTGTCAGGAGTGACACCTGGGGCGACCTGTCTATTACTACAGGTACTACTACTCCCATCATGGAACAGTCTGTTCCATGCTGGGAGTACTAGTACTACCTAAAAAATTTTAAATGTAGAGAAAAAAAGTGAAACACACACACTTTATTAAACACATTTGTGGTGTCATCGGGGTGTGATGTGAGGTGTAAGGAGCAGATGGTGTTGCCCAGGGGTAGATTGTATTAACCCCTTCATGTTCGTAATGCCAGGGCGTAGTTTGCCTATGTAACCACCCAAAGGTAGTACCGTTAGTCCTGCAGGTGGTGACCACAGACCACTTCTCAGTTCCTATACTTCCTGGCTGATGTTTTGATCACTTTTGAATGCTGGAGGTGCTTTCACTCTAGTGGTAGCATGAGACGAAGTCTAGAACCCACACAAGTGGCTCAGGTAGTGCAGCTCATCCAGGATGGCACATCAATGCGAGCTGTAGCAAGAAGGTTTACTGTGTCTGTCAGCATAGTGTCCAGAGCATGGAGGCGCTACCAGGAGACAGGCCAGTACATCAGGAGATGTGGAGGAGGCCGTAGGAGGGCAACAACCCAGCAGTAGGACTGCTACCTCCGCCTTTGTGCAAGGTGGACCACTGCCAGAGCCCTGCAAAATGACCTCCAGCAGGCCACAAATATGCATGTGTCCACTCAAATGGTCAGAAACAGACTCCATGAGGGTAGTTTGAGGGCCCGACATCCACACGTGAGGTTGTGCTTACAGCCCAACACTGTGCAGGACGTTTGGCATTTGCCAGAGAACAACAAGATTGGCAAATTCACCACTGGCGTCCTGTGCTCTTCACAGATGAAAGCAGGTTGACACTGAGCACATGTGACAGACGTGACAGAGTCTAAACGCCGTGGAGAACGTTCTGCTGCCTGCAAAATCCTCCAGCATGACCGGTTTGGCGGTGGGTCAGTAATGGTGAGGGGTGGCATTTCTTTGAGGGGCCTCACAGCCCTGCATGTGCTTGCCAGAGGTAGCCTGACTGCCATTAGGTACCTAGATGAGATCCTCAGACCCCTTGTGAGACCAAACGCTGGTGCGGTTGGCCCCTTGGTTCCTCCTAATGCAAGACAATGCTAGACCTCATGTGGCTGGAGTGTGTCAGCAGTTCCTGCAAGTGTAAGGCATTGATGCTATGGACCGGCCCACCCGTTCCCCAGACCTGAATTCGATTGAGCACATCTGGGACGTGATGTCTCGCTCCATCCACCAACAGACTGTACAGGAGTCGGTGGATGCTTTAGACCAGGTCATCAGGAGCATGCCCAGGCGTTGTAGGGAGGTCATACGGGCACGTGGAGGCCACACACACTACTGAGCCTCATTTTGACTTGTTTTAAGGACATTACATAAAGTTGGATCAGCCTGTAGTGTGGTTTTCCACTTTGATTTTGAGTGTGACTCCATATCCAGACCTCCATGGGTTGATAAATTTGATTTCCATTGATAATTTTTGTGTGATTTTGTTGTCAGCACATTCAACTATGTAAAGACGAAAGTATTTCATACGATTAGTTCATTCATCCAGATCTAGGATGTTTTATCTTAGTGTTCCCTTTATTTATTTTTTGAGCAGTGTATTTTGGGCTATGTTTTGAGCCATAAGCAAAAAGCAAAAAAAATTAAAAAAATTAAAAAAAGAGAAAGAAGCAAGGTACTGCAACACTGCCCTTTGCGCCATTGCTGCAAATAACACTGTGATGCAGTAAAAATACATTTTTTTTTCATTCCTGTTCTGTATGCTTTTCAGATTATTATTATTATTATTTTTTTTTTTTAGAACATTGAATGACAAGCACCCACCTGTTCAGCATTTGAGGTCCACATCATTCCATCCACATGGGGATCATCTGTAGGGGAGATTTCTTTTTCAGGTATAGGTTCTTCCTACAAGATAATTACAGAATTCTAGATCTTTCCACTATGGCACCAATAGTGTAGAGCACAGGGAACACGTTCTGACATACCACTGGAAGTTGAGCCCACTGCTGCAGCAACATGACCAATGTATAATATAAAACTAGCAGCATAAATGGGTTTGTGAAAACTGGCCAATGCAGATCCTGGTGAAGATGGATCATCCACGATTCTGTCTCATTGGTCCTGATAACTGCGGTCATCCCGAAAAGCCTAGCCATTTCACCCAGATAAGAAAAAGATTTGAATTGATCAGTAATACATGATGGTTTGTGCCGAGCATCACTGGACTCCAGTCTTCTTATACCTGACATCTTACCTTGCAAACAAATCCTGAGGTGGGATTACTTCTTGAAAGTAAGGGAGCTGGTATAAATAGAGGGCTGTCAAGTGACCAGCGCTAAAGATGGCAGCCATGACACACAGACTGCTGAAAACCACCAGGCTTACACTACGGTTACACGCCCACCAGGAGCACAAAAACAGGAAGATGCCAAAATACAATGCGGAGGTGACAGAAGGTAAAATTATACCTGCAGAAGACAAACAAGAACAGTTACTGCAATAACATGTTCACACTGCATATTCACCCTTATATACTTGTAGATTATTTATTGAATTTCAAATATCGCTGAATCGGTTATTTTTTGTCCTATAGGCAGAGAATGGAGCGAAGGGTACAAATGACCTTCATTGTTTTGGGGGTTCCCATTGGTCAGACGCATTACCTATCCTGTGGTTTGGGGATTACTTCTATTCTAAGGGTAATCCCTCGAATAGCTTGAACATTTCTAAAGTATAATTGTATAATTTTAATACATCAGTATGTGTAGGGGCAGACGTTTTATCTTAAAGGAATACTCCGGTGGAAAACTTTTTTTTTCTTTTTTTATTAAATGAACTGGTACCAGAAAGTTAAACAGATTTTAAAATTACTTCTATTTAAAAATCTTAATCCTTCCAGTACTTATTAGCAGCTGTATGCAACAGAGGAAATTCTTTTCTTTTTGAATTTCTTTTTTGTCTTGTCCACAGTGCTCTCTGCTGACACCTCTGTCCTTGTCAGGATCTGTCCAGAGCAGCATAGGTTTGCTATGTGGATTTTCTCCTGGACTGGACAGTTCCTGATACGGGCATCAGGTGTCAGCAGAGAGCACTGTGAACAAGACAAAAAATAATTTTAAAAAGAAAAGAATTTCTTCTGTAGCATACAGCTGCTAAAAAGTACTGGAAGGACAAATATTTTTTTGAAGTAATTTACAAATCTGTTTATCTTTCTGGCACCAGTTGATTTAAAAAAAAAAAAAATGTTTTCCACCGGAGTTAATGTTGAACAACACTGGACAGGAATATTGCCAAGTTGTACAGGAATGGGAAATACAACTGTAGGAAAAAATGATTCCATACACTAAATAATTTTAAGATTTTTTTCCAGAAATGTTTGATGAAGTCTGCGTAAGTTATCAGAAGGATGTGGGGGAGGTGATGATGCACAACCTAAAATGGAACATTTGCATTACATTTTCCTGGAGTGGATTTCAGCTTGGCTATAAGACAAGAATGAGAGTAATGATAATAATAGATGTATGGAAGTAAGGGGAAAGGGCATGCGCTCCAAGAAAAAGTATACGTGGTATTTTGACACTACCTGACAGGCCAAGTAGAAGAGTAACCACTACTTTTCCTGCTGTTGTAAACAGAGCCTCAAACAAAATTTTCATTCCGGAGACAAAGGCCGTAAACTTCTCAATGATTTTTGCTCGAGTATCGTGTATGTCCTTATCCAGAGTATCTTCATCTGTGTAAAAGTCAGTCTCGTTCTCACTGTCTTCCGTCTCACTTTCTGTCTCCGATTCCTGTGGTAAAAAAGGAACAATAATAAAAAGTTCCCACCAGTTTTCCCATCACTGCTTGTTGAGCAATTTTGTTAGGATGAATAAAAAACCTGAAATGGTTCTCAACTTCATACAGAAACCATTCACAGCATTAAAGGAATACTCCACCCACAGACATCTTATCCCCTATCCAAAGAAGGGGGATAAGATGCCTGATCGGATACCCTGTGATCTCCGTGCAGCAGTGGCGTAGCTGGAGGCGATTTTAGCACATTTACTTGATGGCTGGTGTTTATGCCCTATGCCCTAGTCAGACCTTTCCCCAAGTGCCATCCCACTGCTGCAAGACCTTACTGTTCGTTTGGCAGCAGGAAAGTCCAGATGAGGGCCCAGTCATGATGTATCCTGGGGTGGGTGGGACAGTGCAGCGGCATCAACACACCCTGACTGTCCCACCCCTGCTTTGCCGCTGAGTGGAGATGGATGGGCCCTGCCCTCCCTTCTTCTTCATGGTTTGCCCAGTGCAGCTGCCGGGTCTCTTGCCGGGTCTCTCACTTTTAAAGTGTGTGTGTTTCACTTTTTTTTTGTCTCTCTTTTTTGACATTTTTTAGGTAGTACTACTACTCCCAGCATGAAACACACTGTTCCATAATGGGAGTAGTACCTGTACTAATAGACATATCGCCCCGATGTTATCATCCATAATATAGCAGAGATGCGGCTCTATACAGTGCTCACATCTCTGCACTATACTCCGGCCTGTGATGTGAATAGATTCATATTTTCTGCCCAGAGTGGGGATTGGCCGGATGGTTGCAGCCAATCATCGCTCTCAGAGGGAAATATGATTGAGTGATGTTCTATTCACATCACTGGCCGGAGTATAGTGCAGAGATGGAGAGCGCAGGAGAAAGCCTCTCCACATCTCTGCAATAGAAAGGACAATCACAGCGGATGTCAGGAGTGATACCCACTGTGATCTTTCCTTAACTGCAGGTACTACTACTCCCATCGTGGAGCACACTCTGTTCCATGTTGGGAGCTGTAGTACCTGCAGTTAAGGAAAGATCACAGTGGATGTCACTACTGACACCCGCTGTGATCCTCCTGTATAATGTATAGATGCCGGCGGCCGCTCTTCTATGGACCCTAGGCGATCTGTCATTTAGTACAGGTACTACTTCTCCCATCATGGAACAGTGTGTGTTCCATGCTGGGAGTAGTAGTACCACCTAAAAAATAAAGAATAAAAAGTGAAAAACACACACACACTACATTTTTATTATTGTCGGCTACATTTTTAGTGCCCTGCCCTCTCACATATATAGCCAGCCATCTTGCCTCGGAACCTTGGGGGTTTTGTCCCCCCTCCCCCTCACAGCAATCACTCCTACCAGCTAGTCAGTTTCGCACAGAAAAATCCTGAGCAACGCAGTGTGTGTGTCCCGATCACGGGGATTGGCACACACAGTGCTCTGCTAGGAGACCCCAGTGTCCCTTACCTGTCCCCCCTTCCCCCGGTGTCCCTTACCCGTCCCAAGCTGCCGACGCTGTGCACTTTCACTTTTTTTTTTGTAAAGGAGCTGTTTTGTTGTACAACAGCTCCCCCTAGTGTCCCAAACCTGTTACGCATGTTTTGTGCACTAGACACTAGGGGGGAGCTGTTGTACAGAAGTAAAAAAAAAATTTGAAAAATTTTATTTATATATATATATATATATATATATATATATATATATATTATATATCCCCCCAAAAAATTGATTTTATACTTTTGTCTAAAATTTAAAAAAATGCTCATAATAATATAAGCCTTCTAATGTCATAAAAAGTAAAAGAATGTTTAGCATATGATGCCAACATAAAGTAGACATGTTGTGGATGTGAATTAATAACTAAATTTATTTGGCATGACTATTTCTCTTACAAGTAGAGAGTTTCAAACATAGAGAAATGAAAAGGTTTCCAATTTTTTCCACAAAAATCGCTTCATGTATCAACAAAAATTTACCACTAATATGTCTCAAAAAAACAATCTCTGAATCACTTTGCCAGGTAAAAGCAGTTCAAAGTTATTACCACTTAAAGAGACACATGTCATATTTGAAAAAAACAGACTGGGTCACGAAGGCCAAAACTAGCTGGGTCATGAAGGGGTTAAAGGAATGAGCAACAAAGTCATCACCAACAATCCATACGAAATAATGAACACCTGAGAGAACGGGTAAGTATTAAATAGAGCGATTAGGACGAATGTAAAGGTTAACTCTACGTGAAGACCACCTACCAAGTCTTTTTATTACAGATTCAGATAAACCCAAATGATAAGCTTCAGTTGCTGCCCCAATTCTAAAAGAATGGGACGTCAACCTAAAGCTACCGAGACCAAAGTGAGAAACACATTTACGTAAATCACTAGAAAACTGAAACACTCTAAAGTCATTATGAACAAAAAGAGACCCGGGCATTTTTGGGTGAAGCTCAACCCAGGATAAAAAACATCCTGAAGGGGCAAAAAACAAAACCAAGATCAGCATTAATATGAAGCCAATGCCCTAATCCTCTCTGATCAGTCTTAGATTTGCAAACAAAAATGAGAATAAATTGGTCACGAGAAACTACATCAGAAATAAGGAGAGGAGCACTAGACTTTTTCATTAATGGCTGTAAATTCACCAATCCTCAAAGCAGCGAAAAAAGCTAATTTAAAAAGATGAATTTCAAACTCAGAGAAACATACATCACTTAGAGCATTGACCAGATTGACCAACAATTCCATAGAGGTAGGTCGACGGGAATGTAAAGAAAAAGAAAAGTTATTACAAACTTTAATTAATTGTCTAAAAAGGAAACCAGAGAAAAGGGGAGGAAAACCAGCAATTTTAAAGAAGAAAGAGACTCCAGCTAAGGTCTTGTTAACAAAAGAAGAAGAAAGATTAAGAGAAAAAATTACAAACAAAGGAAAATTGAGTAAAAGAATCAATAGAAAAACAATCAGAATCAACAGAGCAACAAAAATCTTTCCATCGTCTCCGAGCAGCAGAATAAGCTGCCCAATATTGAGACGAAAGGGAGTTATGAAGTAAATCCATAATCAATGGAAAATGATGTTCCATAGATCCAAAGGGCAAGGGGTCCTTGAACATCTGCAGAAGGGTTCAGCTCCCGAAAAGTCTGAAAATTAAATCTAGATAAAGCATCTGAAGAAGAATTACGACATCCAGGGATAAAAGAAGCTTTCAACCAAATTTAATGCGATAAACAATGAAAAACAATCTGACGTAAACTTTTTATAACCTCAAGAGATTTAGCGGATTGACAGTTTATACAAAAAACAACCCCTTTATTATCGGAATGGAGAAGAATTCTGGAATTTTTTAAAAGGTCACTGTTACGCCGAGCGCTCCGGGTCCCCGCTCCTCCCCGGAGCGCTCGCTACACTTCCCTCACTGCAGCGCCCCGGTCGGTTCCACGGACCCGGGGCGCTGCGTTACCACCTCCGGCCGGGATGCGATTCGCGATGCGGGTAGCGCCCGCTCGCGATGCGCACCCCGGCTCCCGTACCTGACTCGCTCCCCGTCAGTTCTGTCCCGGCGCGCGCGGCCCCGCTCCCTAGGGCGCGCGCGCGCCGGGTCTTTGCGATTTAAAGGGCCACTGCACCGCTGATTGGTGCAGTGGTTCCAATTAGTGTTTACACCTGTGCACTTCCCTATATCACCTCACTTCCCCTTCACTCCCTCGCCGGATCTTGTTGCCCTAGTGCCAGTGAAAGCGTTCCTTGTGTGTTCCTTGCCTGTGATTCCAGACCTTCTGCCGTTGCCCCTGACTACGATCCTTGCTGCCTGCCCCGACCTTCTGCTACGTCCGACCTTGCTTCTGTCTACTCCCTTGTACCGCGCCTATCTTCAGCAGCCAGAGAGGTTGAGCCGTTGCTAGGGGATACGACCTGGTCACTACCGCCGCAGCAAGACCATCCCGCTTTGCGGCGGGCTCTGGTGAAAACCAGTAGTGACTTAGAACCGATCCTCTAGCACGGTCCACGCCAATCCCTCTCTGGCACAGAGGATCCACCACCTGCCAGCCGGCATCGTGACAGTAGATCCGGCCATGGATCCCGCTGAAGTTCCTCTGCCAGTTGTCGCTGACCTCACCACGGTGGTCGCCCAGCAGTCACAACAGATTGCGCAACAAGGCCAACAGCTGTCTCAACTGACTGTTATGCTACAACAGTTACTACCACAGCTCCAGCAATCATCTCCTCCGCCAGCTCCTGTACCTCCTCCGCAGCGAGTGGCCGCTTCTGGAATACGACTATCCTTGCCGGATAAATTTGATGGGGACTCTAAGTTTTGCCGTGGCTTTCTTTCCCAATGTTCATTACACTTGGAGATGATGTCGGACCAGTTCCCCACTGAAAGGTCTAAGGTGGCTTTCGTAGTCAGCCTGCTGTCTGGAAAAGCCCTGGCTTGGGCCACACCGCTCTGGGACCGCAATGACCCCGTCACTGCCTCTGTACACTCCTTCTTCTCGGAAATTCGAAGTGTCTTTGAGGAACCTGCCCGAGCCTCTTCTGCTGAGACTGCCCTGTTGAACCTGGTCCAGGGTAATTCTTCCGTTGGCGAGTATGCCGTACAGTTCCGTACCCTTGCTTCAGAATTATCCTGGAATAATGAGGCACTCTGCGCGACCTTTAAAAAAGGCCTATCCAGCAACATTAAAGATGTTCTGGCCGCACGAGAAATCCCTGCTAACCTACATGAACTCATCCATCTTGCCACTCGCATTGACATGCGTTTTTCCGAACGGCGTCAGGAGCTCCGCCAGGATATGGACTCTGTTCGCACGAGGCGTTTCTTCTCCCCGGCTCCTCTCTCCTCTGGTCCCCTGCAACCTGTTCCTGTGCCTCCCGCCGTGGAGGCTATGCAGGTCGACCGGTCTCGCCTGACACCCCAAGAGAGGACACGACGCCGCATGGAGAATCTCTGCCTGTACTGTGCTAGTACCGAACACTTCCTGAAGGATTGTCCTATCCGTCCTCCCCGCCTGGAAAGACGTCCGCTGACTCCGCACAAAGGTGAGACAGTCCTTGATGTCTACTCTGCTTCTCCACGTCTTACTGTGCCTGTGCGGATGTCTGCCTCTGCCTTCTCCTTCTCTGCTGTGGCCTTCTTGGACTCTGGATCTGCAGGAAATTTTATCCTGGCCTCTCTCGTCAACAGGTTCAACATCCCGGTGACCAGTCTCGCCAGACCCCTCTACATCAATTGTGTAAACAATGAAAGATTGGACTGTACTATACGTTTCCGCACGGAGCCCCTTCTAATGTGCATCGGATCTCATCACGAGAGGATTGAACTGTTGGTCCTCCCCAATTGCACTTCTGAAATCCTTCTTGGACTTCCCTGGCTTCAACTCCATTCCCCAATCCTGGATTGGTCCACTGGGGAGATCAAGAGTTGGGGGCCCTCTTGTTCCAAGGACTGCTTAAAACCGGTTCCCAGTAAACCTTGCCGTGTCCCTGTGCTTCCTCATGTAACCGGTCTCCCTAAGGCCTATATGGACTTTGCGGACGTTTTTTGCAAAAAACAAGCTGAGACTCTACCTCCTCACAGGCCTTATGATTGTCCCATTGACCTCCTCCCGGGCACTACTCCACCCCGGGGCAGAATCTATCCTCTGTCCGTCCCAGAGACTCTTGCCATGTCTGAATACGTCCAAGAAAATTTAAAAAAGGGCTTTATCCGTAAATCCTCCTCTCCTGCCGGAGCCGGATTTTTCTTTGTGTCCAAAAAAGATGGCTCTCTACGTCCTTGCATTGACTACCGCGGTCTTAATAAAATCACGGTTAAGAACCGCTACCCCCTACCCCTCATCTCTGAACTCTTTGATCGTCTCCAAGGTGCCCATATTTTTACCAAACTGGACTTAAGAGGTGCTTATAATCTCATCCGCATCAGAGAGGGGGATGAATGGAAAACGGCATTTAACACCAGAGATGGACACTTTGAGTATCTGGTCATGCCCTTTGGTCTATGCAACGCCCCTGCCGTCTTCCAAGACTTTGTTAATGAAATTTTTCGTGATCTCCTATACTCCTGTGTTGTTGTATATCTGGACGATATCCTGATTTTTTCTGCCAATCTTGAAGAACACCGCCAGCATGTCCGTATGGTTCTTCAGAGACTTCGTGATAATCAACTCTATGCCAAAATAGAGAAATGTCTGTTTGAATGCCAATCTCTTCCTTTTCTAGGATACTTGGTCTCTGGCCAGGGACTACAAATGGACCCAGATAAACTCTCTGCCGTCTTAGATTGGCCACGCCCCTCCGGACTCCGTGCCATCCAACGTTTTTTGGGGTTCGCCAATTATTACAGGCAATTTATTCCACATTTTTCTACTATTGTGGCTCCTATTGTGGCTTTAACAAAAAAAAATGCCGATCCCAAGTCTTGGCCTCCTCAAGCGGAAGACGCCTTTAAACGACTCAAGTCTGCCTTTTCTTCGGCTCCCGTGCTCTCCAGACCTGACCCATCTAAACCCTTCCTATTGGAGGTTGATGCCTCCTCAGTGGGAGCTGGAGCTGTCCTTCTACAAAAAAACTCTTCCGGGCATGCTGTTACTTGTGGTTTCTTTTCCAGGACCTTCTCTCCGGCGGAGAGGAACTACTCCATCGGGGATCGAGAGCTTCTAGCCATTAAATTAGCACTTGAGGAATGGAGGCATCTGCTGGAGGGATCAAGATTTCCAGTTATTATTTACACCGATCACAAGAACCTCTCCTACCTCCAGTCTGCCCAACGGCTGAATCCTCGTCAGGCCAGGTGGTCTCTGTTCTTTGCCCGATTTAATTTTGAAATTCACTTTCGGCCTGCTGATAAGAACATTAGGGCCGATGCTCTCTCTCGTTCCTCAGATGCCTCTGAAATTGAACTCTCTCCTCAACACATCATTCCTCCTGACTGCCTGATTTCCACTTCTCCAGCCTCCATCAGGCAAACTCCTCCAGGAAAGACCTTTGTTTCTCCACGCCAACGCCTTGGGATCCTCAAATGGGGTCACTCCTCCCATCTCGCAGGTCATGCGGGCATTAAGAAATCTGTGCAACTCATCTCTCGCTTCTATTGGTGGCCGACTCTTGAGACTGATGTGGTGGACTTTGTGCGAGCCTGCACTATCTGTGCCCGGGATAAGACTCCTCGCCAGAAGCCCGCTGGTTTTCTTCATCCTCTACCTGTCCCCGAACAACCTTGGTCTCTGATTGGTATGGATTTTATTACTGACTTACCCCCATCCCATGGCAACACTGTTATTTGGGTGGTCGTTGATCGATTCTCCAAAATGGCACATTTCATCCCTCTTCCTGGTCTTCCTTCAGCGCCTCAGTTGGCTAAACAATTTTTTGTACACATTTTTCGTCTTCACGGGTTGCCTACACAGATCGTCTCGGATAGAGGCGTCCAATTTGTGTCTAAATTCTGGAGGGCTCTCTGTAAACAACTCAAGATTAAATTAAATTTTTCTTCTGCATACCATCCTCAATCCAATGGACAAGTAGAGAGAATTAACCAGATCTTGGGTGACTATTTACGACATTTTGTTTCCTCCCGCCAGGATGACTGGGCAGATCTTCTACCTTGGGCCGAATTCTCGTATAATTTCAGAATCTCTGAATCTTCCTCCAAATCTCCGTTTTTCGTGGTGTACGGCCGTCACCCTCTTCCCCCCCTCCCTACCCCCTTGCCCTCTGGTCTGCCCGCTGTGGATGAAATTTCTCGTGATCTTTCCACCATATGGAAAGAGACCCAAAATTCTCTCTTACAGGCTTCTTCTCGCATGAAGAGATTCGCAGATAAGAAAAGAAGAGCTCCTCCCATTTTTTCCCCTGGAGACAAGGTATGGCTCTCCGCTAAATATGTCCGTTTCCGTGTCCCGAGCTATAAGTTGGGACCACGCTATCTTGGTCCTTTTAAAGTTTTGTGTCAAATTAATCCTGTCTCTTACAAACTTCTTCTTCCTCCTTCTCTTCGTATCCCTAATGCCTTTCACGTCTCTCTTCTTAAACCTCTCATCCTCAACCGTTTTTCTCCTAAATCTGTTCCTCCCACTCCTGTTTCCGGCTCCTCGGACATCTTCTCTGTCAAAGAGATCTTGGCCTCCAAAAAGGTCAGGGGAAGAACTTTTTTTTTAGTGGATTGGGAGGGTTGTGGTCCAGAAGAGAGGTCCTGGGAACCTGAGGACAATATCCTGGACAAAAGTCTGATCCTCAGGTTCTCAGGCCCCAAGAAGAGGGGGAGACCCAAGGGGGGGGGTACTGTTACGCCGAGCGCTCCGGGTCCCCGCTCCTCCCCGGAGCGCTCGCTACACTTCCCTCACTGCAGCGCCCCGGTCGGTTCCACGGACCCGGGGCGCTGCGTTACCACCTCCGGCCGGGATGCGATTCGCGATGCGGGTAGCGCCCGCTCGCGATGCGCACCCCGGCTCCCGTACCTGACTCGCTCCCCGTCAGTTCTGTCCCGGCGCGCGCGGCCCCGCTCCCTAGGGCGCGCGCGCGCCGGGTCTTTGCGATTTAAAGGGCCACTGCACCGCTGATTGGTGCAGTGGTTCCAATTAGTGTTTACACCTGTGCACTTCCCTATATCACCTCACTTCCCCTTCACTCCCTCGCCGGATCTTGTTGCCCTAGTGCCAGTGAAAGCGTTCCTTGTGTGTTCCTTGCCTGTGATTCCAGACCTTCTGCCGTTGCCCCTGACTACGATCCTTGCTGCCTGCCCCGACCTTCTGCTACGTCCGACCTTGCTTCTGTCTACTCCCTTGTACCGCGCCTATCTTCAGCAGCCAGAGAGGTTGAGCCGTTGCTAGGGGATACGACCTGGTCACTACCGCCGCAGCAAGACCATCCCGCTTTGCGGCGGGCTCTGGTGAAAACCAGTAGTGACTTAGAACCGATCCTCTAGCACGGTCCACGCCAATCCCTCTCTGGCACAGAGGATCCACCACCTGCCAGCCGGCATCGTGACAGTCACCCCAAATAGACAGGGCAACTAAAACAGGAAATAATTCTAGGAGCAAAATTGTCCTTGTATAACCATTCTCAATCCAGCTAATAGGCCAAGAAGAAGCTGACCAATGGTTTCCAAAAATATTGCCATATCCAGCAGAGCCAACAGCATCTGAATAAAGCTGAATGGCATCAAAAGATATGAACTCGGACTGCCACACACTCCGACCATTAAAGGACGATAAGAATTGTAACCATATACACAGATCCTCTTTAAGGGAAGAGGTAATACGGATATGGAAATAAGGAGAAGAAAAGCCTCGAGTAGCGGCATACATCCTACTAGAAAACACAGGGGCCATAGGTAAAACCCTTGAAGTCAAATTAAGAAGGCCCAATAAACTTTGGAATTCTCTGAGAGTTGCTTTTTGTTTTGAAAGAAACAAAAGAATTAAATGTTTTAAATGGGACAATTTGTCATCAGGTAAAGAGAACTCCATAGAGACGGAATCAATATGAATTCCAAGAAAATCAATTGACGTAGAAGGGAAAACTGTTTTTTCAGAGGCCAATGGAATGCCGAAATAATCAGCAAGATAAATAAAACAAGATAATAAATGTTGGCAAAGAGGAGAACCAGCAGGCCCAATGAAAAGAAAATCGTCTAAATAATGAATCAGTGTGTGGCAACCCGAATAATAAGAAACAGCCCAATGAATAAAAGATGAGAAAGATTCAAAGTAATTACAGGATAAGGCAAAGCCTATAGGCAAACATTTGTCAAAAAAGAAAAGACCATTAAAACAAAAGCCTAAAGAGTTAAAACCTGAAGGGTGGACAGGAAGCAAGCGAAATGCCGACTTGGTATCCACCTTTGCAAGAAGTGCACCATTTCTCGCTGAATGAAGAACAGAGAAAGGATCATCAAAAGAAGAATAATGTACTGATGCCAAACTCTGGTTAATCTCAAAATTCAGCGAAAATTGGTGGGGAGATGATAAATGATGAATAAGCCTAAAAGAATTTGGCTCTTTTTTGGGGAAGATGCCCTTAAGGGGAGACTCTGAAACAAGAAGGGGGGCGGGGAGAAAGACAAGGACCAGCAACTCTGCCCATAGAAATTTCAACTTGAACCTTCTCTAAAACAAAAGAAGGATATTTCTTACCTGAGGATAAATTATTATGAACAATAGAAGTCCCAAAAAATTGAGGAACAGGGAAACCATGGCGAAAACCATCACTAATGATTTTAGCTACAGCTCTATTATGATAACAATTTAGGAACGGCTGCATTCTTTGAAGACTCACCGGAGTCCTGACTTTTTAAAATAAATTCTTTGGAACCTGAGGATTGAAGCTTTTTAAAACACTTTTACATGGAATGTGATCCGCTGCAAAAGGCGCATTCGTGCTTATATTTACAATTGTTTGGCCATTTGCAAACTCCTTCATTAAAGGATAAACACAATCCTTTATGGATGGAAAGAACTGCTGAGGATGATGCTAAGGGATGAAAAAGCTGTTTAGCAGGAGCAATCAGACTAAGCCACAAACCAACATCCATTCCTTATGTCCAAATTTTAAATTGGGAAAAAACACTAATTTTTGGCAAAAAATATACATCATAATTGAACCATGAGTTTCCGCCAAAAGTTTTATAAGCTTCCAAAATAATTTCTGGGTGACGGAATAAACCTGAGCAGAGTTGTGGTTTCCTCTCTCTCATGACAGATGAAAAAATACAAAAAGCATACAACCAAGAATGAAATCAAGGAGGAGATTTTTTGTCAACATCTTTTTTATCCTTGTTCCCGTCTTCCAAGACAACGTCCTTAAAAGACGGCACCAAAGAAATAATATCAATGTATTATAGCTTCCAAATTTTTTCTTTTACGGAATTGGAGAGGTGAAAGCATAAAGGCGACAGTTTGCAAGGAATGGACTCCTTAAGAAAAGTCTGACTAACACCAGAACCCCTCTCCAAAATTAGAAGAACATTGTTACACAGAGGAAAATCAGAAACAGAAGGTCGGATACCAATAGGTTGAGGGACAGAAAAATTATCATTAGGCGCAGACCAAGCTGAAGCAACAGATGAGCGCTTGGCCAAAAATTCCTCAAAGATATTAAAAAATTCATCCCTCAAAGAAATGGTAGAAGAACCAGAAGTAGCAGAAACACCAGAATTAGTTTGAACAGGCAAGGTTGAAAGAGAAGGTGGTAAAGCAATAGGAGAAATAGGAGAGAGATGAGGAGGGTTAACAGACATCTCACCACTTGAGCCTTCTCGAGCTGATGACCTTGGATCCATAACTGACTGGTCCTGGAGAGGCTGTCTGATAGCAGGGACATCCGTTGCAATAGATGAATGCTGATGTTGCTGGGATCCTCTACACCTGCTACCGCTAGGAACAGCAGGAGGCAGAGTATACCCAGTTCGGGATCTCCTATTACTCCTGGTATTGTTCCTAGAAGTTCTCCTGGGGGACTGTTCAGCAGGAGGAGCTGTCGCAATACCAGAGCGACCAGAAGAAGTACCAGTAAGCAGAGCCAAGCTAGGCCCCGTGTCTGCATCGCAGGCTCCAATGGAAGAAGGACGGGAGAAAGATGGGCTGTCCGCTGAAGGAAGGACGTCATCAGCAAGGGACGCGGAGTCTAGGCAACGACGCAGCCAGGGTAAACCTCCCATGGCTTCCGCTCTGGATAAGAGCTGACCAAAAATGTTGTCCACGACGCAGAAAAAATGGAGGCAGAAGATGCGAGGTCCTCTTCTCTCTTGATCCAAAGGCTGAAGTGACATAACCGTACCGCCACCCGCTATATAAGGGTAAAACCGCCAGTAGCATGGGCACTACAGCCAATCCAGTGGGGGAAGCTACAAATGCCAGCCATATGAGGTATCTGCAGTTAAGGACATTAAAGGGGTACTCCTGTGGAAAACTTTTTTTTTTTTTTATCAAATGGTGCCAGAAAGTTAAACAGATTTGTAAATTACTTCTATTAAAAAATCTTAATCCTTCCAGTACTTTTTAGGGGGTATATACTACAGAAGAAATGCTTTTCTTTTTGGATTTATCTGATGTCACGACCACAGTGCTCTCTGTTGACCTCTGCTGTCCATTTTTGGAACTGTCCAGAGCAGGAGAAAATACCCATAGCAAACATATGCCGCTCTGGACAGTTCCTAAAATGGACAGCAGAGGTCAGCAGAGAGCACTGAGGTCGTGACATCAGAGAAATCCAAAAAGAAAAGCATTTCCTCTGTAGTATATAGACCATAAAATGTATTGGAAGGATTAAGATTTTTTAATAGAAGTAATTTACAAATCTGTTTAATTTTCTGGCACCAGTTGATTTAAAAAAAAAAGTTTTCCACGGACAAAAAAGCAATCCATAGACAAATACAGAAGTGGCAGCATCAAACCATAAAACATGGTTCATGTTTCCATGCGGCCCCCCTTCTGTATTTGTCTTGGGGGTCCTTACATTATGTCAATGTTTTCCAACAAAGGTGCCTTCAGCTGTTTTAAAACTACAACTCCCACCATGACCGGACAGCTTTTGACTGTGCGGGCATGCTGGGAGTTGTAGTTTTGCAACTCGCACCCTGTTTGGAAAGCACTCCCTTACAGTATATTTATTAACTTATAGAAAAAAGGATATTGTGGAAAACTCATTTGTAAAAAGATTTAATGTTATAAAACATCTTGTACAGATTAGCCCCTCAAGGATGCATTTTTTTTTTTTGCACATTTTTTTCCTCTTCAATTTCTAACAACCATAACACTACTAATTTTCCACCTACAGACCCATTTTAGTTTATTTATTTATTTTGCGCCACCAATTGTACTTTGTAATGTAATCAATTATTTCACCCAAAAAAAAAAAAAAAAATGTTGTCACTTTTCGGGGCTTCCGTTTCTATGCAGTGCATATTTCAGTAAAAATGACCCATTTTATCTATTCTGTAGATCCATACGAATACAATATCCAATTTATTTAGGTTTTATTTTATTTTACTACTTTAAAAATATTATAACTATTTGTCCATAAATATGCTTGAAATTGGCCTCTTCTGACCCTTGTAACTCCCCCCCCCCCCCCCCCCCATTCATTGATGCTTCAGGGCTAATTTTTTTTTTTTTGTAACGATAGAAGGTTTTGATCTCATTTTATTTAATTTTTTCTTGTATATGAAATGAGCAAACAAACACATATGTTTATATTTTTTTACATAATTTTATTTATTTATTTATTGTAAAAAGGGGGTGGTTCACTTTTATTAGGAAAATGGTTCTTTCACATTTATTAACTTTTTTTTTTTTTTTACATGTTGTACACTTTCTTTTTTATCGTCCCCATATGAGATCTTTATAGTGCATACACTGTTTAATGCTATGCTACACCACAGCATTGATCAGGGTTTTCGGTACTCCAATGCTCTAGGTTGCTATGGCTTCATCCCCATATACCTAACTGCATTGT